>NW_009258887.1:947871-981513 GCF_000687185.1 Egretta garzetta
AAGGAAGAATATGCAGAGAAAGGGCTTCCAGGCAGAAGACAGGGATATGGATAAAAATGTCTTTCATTTTTTCCTTCTCTCTGAAATCTAGCATGAAGCGAGGGCAGTGATTGTGATAATAAAGGCAAATGATAAATGAAAGAAGGGGCACTTCAACATAATCTAGATAACAGGAAAATTTTAAATGGACAATTTAACATGACAGTCTGCATGGAATTATTTTTCATTAAACAATCAAAGCTTGTGATAATGCAAATGAAATCCATTTTTAGCTGCAGGAAATTTTGAGAATTTCAGAGGAATAAAAAATATGAGAATAATAATATCATGATGGTAATTCACAGTAATTATAGAAAAGCATAATTGCACAACACAAGCACTAATCAAAGCTCGGAAGAGTACTTTGGCAATCATTAGGATTTCAGAGCTATTAGCATTTACCTTTGTCATTGGGCACCACACAACAAGCATTATTAATTTCATGTCAATCTAGAGCATAATTTCCCTGATCAAATATCAGTTCATATTAACTAACCACAAAGATTAGCTTATCTGACATTGATTTTTGTGAAGTATTTTAGAAAGAACACTTTACTGGTGATTGTTTTGGAAGTAGCAATGTTGTCCTTGAACTTAGGTTATTTCTCAAGGTTTGTGGGCTATTCTATATGTGTCCAAATTCCATCAATTTATTTGCATCTGCTGGCCTCAGAAAGCTTCAGAGCATTGCCCATCGTTTCCCTCTTGATATCTTATAGGTGTAATTTTCTGAGCTTCCTACATCTGTGAGTGTGTTAATAACCAAAGTATTACTGAACTGTGCACCTATTTTGTGCTGCTGTGGTACATATGTAACTCATCATTTGTGCTCACTGTAACTTCTAATCTGATGTACAGCTAGTCCTAAATTATTCTGTGTCATTTGTTCTTTTTTTTTTCCCTGCTGACCACCTGTGCTTTTGCTCAAACCTGCCCTGACTGCCTAGTATGAGGAAAAGAACATTTTACAGTTCATACCACACAAGGATGGAGATGAAGGGAACATTTGAGTGAATCACAGTTGAATTTAAGAAAGCAGAATATGGAGCTGGAAAACTCACAATGTGCTCATGCAGAAGGGATGATCAATCATTAGGAAAGGAGCTGGTTTTCAAAAAAACTGAAGAGGTAAATAAAAGCACAAATAAACAGTTGAAACGAAGAACAAGCAGTTTGAGTTTGGAGAAAGGATATCCTGTAGTGAATAGAATCATGAACAACATGTTTTTTCCCAGGTGAAGAATCGAAATAATGAAATTAACTAAAGCACAAACAACTAATGCATAGTTATTTGCACTAGTATTATATATAAGTGTTTGGGATATGTATAATGTTCTCTTACATTCAGTAGAACAGCAGCTGTATTTTGTGCAATGAAAGAAGCAAACAAAACTGGGTCCTTTAACAAAATGTGACCTTCTGGGCCTTCTTGGTTCTTTTTGTAACCCTCTTCATGCATTAATTTATCTTTTTTTTAAAAAAATCTGTTCTCTTACTGACATTTACAGACTTAAAAAAATTCTATACCATTTTGTATAGCTTTTAAAGGGAAGGGCTGTCTAGAGGAGAAGACATTGGCTAGTAAGTAAAAATATATATCAATTTATTGTTCAATAAGGCAAGATACAACTTATCAACGTGCAGGTGGGGGTCATTTCCCAGTGTCAGAAATAGTATATAGTAAGTATTGAATATCTTTTCCTTTTCTCAACTGACTCACTGTCACAGTGCTTTTCTCTGGCTTGTGGCAGGATTGTTTTTCTGTTAGCAACTTATTTCTTAACACACCATTCTGACACCTTGACAGTTCATGTGCTAAATCAAACTTTACAATTACTGGCAGGCAGTTATTAGATGTATTGCACTTAATTAACTTTGCACCTAATTACAAGCAGTGCTGGCCGATTACAAAGGGCATAAATATATTAGTGCCCTAGCTGTCACATCATGAAAATGGCTGTTTGAACAAGTCAAGCAAAAGCAATTACCACATTGTGTGCATGGTGAAGTGTAGCAGAGTGCAGAAAGAGGAATGAATTGTTTTACTGTTTGTAGGAATTTAATTTTACACTTTGCATTTCAGGTGACCCAGATGAGCAGAGTATGATAAAAGATTTCCTTTCGTTTGTATAAACACTTCAGGAGTGCTTCATGTGTGTGAAGGGAAAACAAAAGTTGCATGGTGAGAGCTGACTTACTTAGGTTTTGTTACCACCGTGTGTATCTGTAGATGATAAAGTATTGGGATTCCAGCATTAAGGAATAAAAGCAGTCTAACATGAGATAGATTCTACAGATCATAAGCAAAACTTGTGATTCAGAATGACACTGCGCAACTGTTACTTATACAGTAGTTGCCAAATGAGAAGGAAAGCAGAATCTCATCTGTAGAGGGATATGTTGTAAAGAACAAATGTTAGCACTCAGCTGGCATTCTATGGAAATCTGTCTTGCGTTAGCACAGGAGGAAAACATCTCTGCTGGAAAAGTAAGCAAGACGTTCAGAGCAATTTTTAAAAAATTGTAAGTGGCTTTGTAAACAGAGTCTATATGAGAGAGATCTTTCCTTCTGTATCAAGTGTCTATTCTAACCACCACACGCTCTCTTTTGCATAGGAAAATAAAGCACGTTACAGGTGGCTTAAGTAACTGTTGTTGCACATATAGCCATAGGGGGATATTGTCTCCATTTTACAAGAATCCTGGCTAAGGAGAAAAGCTGAGAGCTGTTAAATATCATAATTGTTTTCATTGCTTAAAGATTTCCTTTTTCTGCTTAGCAGCAGAATAGCCCCTGAATTAGCAATGTTTTGCAACAAAACTAAACAAAATGTTTTTTTCCTTTTCAACAAAACTTAGTCCCACAATTAATTATTCAGCAATGCATAGACAAACTAACTTAAGCCCAGTCATAGGAATTTCATGGTCAACAGACTGTACCATTTGCTTTGTACAAGATATTTAATGCTTTGTATAAAACAGTACCGAGGCCACATGAACCAGCTTCATATATACCGGCCAAAAAGGTCATTAGAACTTGACTTTGCTTGGGGCAAATGGAAAGAAACAGAGGGAGTCACAATGTGGTGCTAAATTAGTGGCTGTGGGGCTTGTGTGCTGTTGTTATTTACAAGCTCCGAATAAAGAGAACTGTGAGGATGTATGTAAACCTTTCCCAGCCCAGAACAACCATTCATTGTTATTCGCTTCTAAATAGCCTGCCTGTGTTCTTTCTGATAACTCATGGAAAAAGTAGGTGGCCTTTAACAAAAGTTTTGGATGCCTTTGCAAGTGTGCTTGCATGAAAAAGTCAGTTGACTCCTTTGTGTGCAACAGCGTAAAGTAGAAAGTGGGGAGATAATGTGTTTTCAAATACATTACATCACTGCTGAAAACACTGCTCAATGTATTAAGACCTTGGGTGGCCAGTAATTCTTACCCTGTATAACATTAGAGGCATTGCTGTAGAAAAATAAACCTGTGCAGGAGTGTCCTGATAGAATGATCTGGGAGAGCAAGCGCTGTCATTCAATTAGCCTGTGCAAGAGCATTTTGGCTCTTTAGCTGCTCCTTACTAGAGGAGTCAGGATCTCAGCCTAAGAGATATGTTAAATCAATCAAGGGTTCATGTAAAGCTCTATGATTACAGTTTTCCAGGGCAAAATACACACTACGAAGCTTTTCACTGATAAAGAACTGCGGGGTGCAAGGAATTAATGTGAAATAATATGGATGTGACTCTTCCAACACACAAAGTGAGTTAAGTTCAACACAAAGTGTGTTGTTACTTTCTTAACTGAATGCACTGGAATCGACAAATAATCCATGAATAATGTTTAAAACATAAAAGTAAATCTAAAGCTCCATGCATTTGAGGAAGAAAATCAGATAAAACAGCAATGAGATGTTATTCTAGCAGAATATGTCTGTATCTTGTGTGCTTGAATTTTTTTCTGGTATGGATGGTCATAGAATCATAGAATTGTTTAGGTTGGAAAAGACCCTTAAGATCATCGGGTCCAACTGTTAACCTAACACTGCCAAGTCCATCACTAAACCGTGTCCCTTAGTACTATGTCTACATGTCTTTTAAATACCTTCGGGGAAGGTTGTTTATCCTTGCTACATGGTTGCTGCTTTGATCCAATTGCTGTTAGGTAAACTATTCAACCTGAATAGTCAGTTTGTCTGTATATGCCCCCCCACCCCCCTAGCGCCCCTCTGTATATGCTTTCTGTTGTATCATAAACCCGTGGTGGGGGAAAGAGGGGGATATATGCAAAAATACACATCAGCACTTCTCAATTTTGAAACAAGGTATCACAATTTCTATGTGCAGCAGTGGGATGGCAGGGGTTTCTGTGCATGCAGGGCCAAGAGACTGCTAGCTGGCTAGTGTGTGAGAGAATGGGGGCTACTGCCTCTCAGCTGCTTCCTCCTGGACAGGCTGTGGGCTTTGGTGAGAGGCACTGCTCTGCTGGGCCAAGAGCCGCAGCCCCGCAGAACACAAGAATCCAGCTTCTCCTTGGGACTTTCAGGGACCCAGCAAGAGCTTGAAGCCCTGCCTCTGAGAGGACGGATGCTCCAGTCATTCAGCACAGTGCTGATATCTGGTGCTTACACAAGGCAGGGACTCCCAGTCCCAATGAAGTTATCCCCTCGCTTGAAGCACTGTCGCTGTATTAAGCACGGATCATGTGGCAACAACAGTTGCTTTATTTTATTCCTTGCCCCCCTCCCCCTCCTATTGGGAATAGCAGAGAAGACTGGGAAGTCAACTATGGCAGCTATTTTGCCCACTTGCATAGTATTTCACTAGCTTCTGTGGAGTCCTCAGCTTTTGCATATTTATCATATTTGTGCTAATAGAACATTGACAGAAAACTGAGCTAGTTATTTGTTCTTTTGGTTCTGTAGATGAGATGTTTCTCAGCCATGACTTCTGAAGACTTATAGCCTTAGTGCGCTCCTAAGACACAGAGCCTTCTGAGATCCAAGCACATCTTACTTGTCTTTTACCCTTTTTTGGAAGCATCCAAAGACAAACTGGAAACTGCAGTGATATATGAAGAATTGACAGGTATGTAAAAGCCCTCTGTTAGATTTTCCATCCAAGCCTGCTTTGTTCATGGAACTACATACTTTATAGTTTGACTTTTACGCTCTGTTGTAATGACTCTTTCCATCTGAGTGCATCGTACTACAGGAAGCTAATTGACTTTGACTTCTCTGCTTCTGTTCCCAGTGGGATAATGCCAGTTGTAATTCTTTTATTGATTGTTTGGAGCAATTAGCGGAAAACAAATTTCTCCAAAGAACAGATAATTTGGTTTTGTTGCTCTCTACCATTAAAGCTAAACAATTTGTTATCTGAAAAAAAATTAATAGGAAACACATTCCATCTGTTTATTAGCTGAAGAGAGACAGGTTACCTCATCATTAATGTCATCGGTAATTAGCGCTCTTGTGCTGCCACCATCTGCACCAGTGGCTGGCAATCTGTCAGCAGCTTCAAATGCCAGGGCTGATTGTGTTTATCTGTGCCAAACAATGGGCAGACCGTATGTGATCCTGAAATTTGTAAACAGTAGTTGGCTAATGTAGTTTATCTAGGCAGTTTTGTTACATGTGTGACTGCTACCCTGGGAAGGACATGAGACTTTAGGCCTCCAGGGCAATCCCCAGTCATTGGGTCACCAGCACCAGGCTCAGAATGCCACTCTCAATTAATCAGGTTTCTGATGGTCACAACTCTTGTTTCCATTCGGGATGAGGTCTGGAAAGGCGCTGTGGTCAGAGTGGCAGGACCTGCACTCACATTCCATCAGCATCACTGCCCTTCATGATAACCAGCAGATAAACCCTGACGTCTCACAGAGGCCCTGTTAATTGGATAGGCTTCTTAGTTGTTATATAGTAGGTAACTTCTTGTTCTACTCCAGATTGAAAAGAATGGATGTTACTCTACACTGGGTGAAGTTTCTTCAAATTAAAAAGAAGAAAGCCAGGGAAAAAGGAAGTAGTTCTGTAATATTTAGGCACTATTCTTAGTGTTTTACTGACTTTTTGTTCTGTAATTCTTGGTCTAAAAAATACACCAGATTTGAGTTTGATTTTGTTGTTTTATTTTGAGGAGAAAAAGATCTGAAAATTCTGACTGCCAAATAAAATAGCTTCCAAGGGTCAGAGACTTGAGATCCTGCACACAGGGATTTGAAAGCTTATGTAAGAATACATTTGTAGTGATGGAGGGCTGTCTGCCATGCTTAAATTTGCATCATAGTTACTATAAAGTAAATGATTTGGTGGTTAGTGAGTTACTTGTTTAGTAATTTTTTGTTGGTACTCTCCTGTTCTATGCATTCAGTCATGTGAATAATATATATGAGTACAGGTGGAAGTTAAATGCTTTCTTTGGCACATGGTTTTGAAGCCTACGTTAAGATGTATTACTTCAGGTATTATATGGAATGTTACGATTAGTGAATATCTATTAATAGTGCTTATTGCTAATACCTGGACATTTTCCTCTCCAGGGCTACTGGACCAGAAAGCTATTAAAAATGTGAGGTCCCTCTGGTATTGCAGAAAAATCCATTTCATAGTTGTATGGTAGCATACAATTTCTAAGGGACTACTAGATGTTTGCATTTGATGCATGAAGCCTAAGTACGTTGAGGGAGTAATCTCTTTTTCTGATATGAGAATATGGAGCTGCCATTGAAAACTCTGAATCTTAGTCAAAAGTGAGAGGAATCATGAATTTCAGAGAGTCCATTATAATGCATTTCTGAAGATCTGGTGTTAGCAAGAGGTGCAGTTGGATTAGTTGGTCTCTTAAAAATGGATAGCAATTGATCATTAGAGACAATAGCAAAATAGGGAAGAATATGAAGCATACTGCTATAGTGTCTCACTATATTAAGTCCCTCTTGTGGAAAAGGGTCTATGTGTATATGTATGTGTATAAACTAATATATAATTTGGAAGGTGAATGATGCAAGGAAGGTGATATTGTAATGAACAAGAAAGTAGGAGTATTTCATGAGTTAATCTTCTAAATGTTTATTTACGAAAGGTAGTTTGCACTTGTGGACTGATCCAAAGCAACTTGAATTGAAATACTCATTTGGGTTTCAAGAGGTTTTAGGCCCAGACCATGTTTTCCAGTATTTATTGGGTAAATTTACTGCATGCAATTTTTTTACAGAATTTTCTGCCTTCAGATACCATAAGAAATCATCTGTCCTAAGGAGTGTACACTAAAGACAGAATAAATATGGCATGAAAAAAATCAGGTGTTTAATATCCAATAGGAATAGCAATATGGTTTATAAGAATCTTTTGTTTTTCCATTTACCTTTGTATCATTTCAGTCATTTATGTGTTGTGCCAATTTGCGTATTATAGAATACAATTTTAAAGATACATACCTGTTTATCCTGAGGTAATGACGGATCACTACACAAAATGAAGTCATTTTAGCTTTGGGATTATAGGAGGAAAAAGAGGTTTTAAAAGCAGCATTAGGGATGTTCTAGAATGTAATTGTAACCCCTCTGCCACTGTTCTACATGTAGAGTGGAAAAGCATTACAGGTACTAAAATTAAATAAGATGCCAATACTGTAAAGCCAGTGTAAGGCTTTATTGTATCACTGAGCTCTGTAAAATGTTAACATTCCTTGGCTTCATTTAGAAGCATTAACTAATTCCAGGTGAGTCACCTCAGACAACAAAGCCCACTGTTGGTAGACATCCATCACACAGAGCATGAGGTAACAATTCTCCAGAGGCATGTGTAGATGTGAGAATATTTTGTTATGGTGTGGTGACTAACATTCCTTTATTTCTCATTAGTTTATACTCTATTATATAAAAATTAATTTCTGTTAACTTCTACATTCAGTTAATGTACACACATCATTTAATGAACATAATATACCTTAAAATATTAAATTACAGCCTTTCTGCCCCCCAGGTAGACTGTCAGACATGGTGGTATAAGTTAATATGTAATGCTGCAAAGCAAACAAATTCCATTTAGCCAAGAGGCCTGAAAGCAGCTCCCAGAGGCAGGGCTGGAGCCTTCTGCTGGAGACCACTGAAATGAATGGAAAGGCTTACATTGACTTTGTTAATTGCTAAAATAAGGGTGGGGATGGAAGACAGAGATCTGTGGAGAGCAAATTAGGGAGGCAGGTTATATTTCTCCATTAGCAGTGGAAGTTCTTCTTGGAGATAAGCATGCATTCAGTCACAGGTTGCCTAAATAACTATTTCAAGGTATTTCTAAGTGGCTCTTTGCCTATCAGTATGATTTAGCTGTTTTCAGGTATAGAATGCATCCATTGTTTTTACTTGAGCTAAAGAGGAAAGCTTAGTGTTGTCATTATCACAAGCGATGGGAGTCATGATCTGAAATGCAGGTGGCTAAAGTCGTCTCTGATGCTCACAAATATCCTGCCTGGCCTATGAGGGCCGTGTCAGAATTGTGCTACCTGGCAGAAGTGAAGATGATGGGAAATGAGGAGTCCGTTTAGACCTTTCTCTCTGATGTCCTTTTTATGTTACTTGAGCTATAGTGCCACTGTTACAGAAAGATCAGGAAGAAGGGGAATTCAAATTAAAGGAAGCAAGGTTTTAAAAAAAAACAAATATAAGGAATCAAGACTGAAAATGGGGAATAGAGAACTCAGCTCTAATCCCAGAAATTCTGTGATTTCTGTTTGCAGACTAGCATTCATTATGCTGAAGTCAACTACTTCTGTTGTTAGGTCTTAATTTTAGCCAAAATGCATTCACAAGACAAAACTGAGTTAACTTTTTTTTAAAATTCCTGTAAAGCAGAATATTAGGCCTCTGATATTGCATCTTCTCATTTTCACTCAGGATGAATTTTCATATATTATTTTTCAGAACATCTGTTGAGTTGGGACAGAAGAAACTAAGCAACACATGATACCATTTTTCATTTAGAAAAATATTATATAATTATATAAGATTATTACAAACCGTTTCTTGATTGTAAATAATATACATATAGACAATGGATAATTAATTGCAGGCAAAGATCAATTCAGAAAAGTCCTCTTAAATGTGACTTATTTGTCTCTATGATTATCATTGGTCAAATGTATTTACATACTTGTCAAATTGCAGCTCTGGAAAGATGGGTTAAATGTCACTGTAAATTGCAGGTTTTAAAAAAATAATTAATATATATTTATTGACTATTTTTAGGTTGGGGTTTTTTTTGTCTGATGATACAACCAAGCTTAAAGCAATCAGAGTTGACTCAGAATACACTCGAAATACCCATTTAATTTTAATAAGATTTGGACCTAACTGTAGGAGCAGAAATGCCTTAGCACAGTATATAAAACCTTGCAGTTGGCAATCTTAAGTGGATGCCACGGCAAAGTAAAATTTAATAACAAAAATACTACTGCTTCTGACACATGAGCGAAGTGTTGTCAAATAATTTTACTGAGTGCTCCTAGTGACTATGAGAGCTCCATTATAGGCAGATAAAATCTGGGATCTAACTGTTAATGTCTATATTAACAGAGGCTAAAGAGAGACAGGATGGCTTCTTGCATGAGTAAATGACCAGCAATGTAAGAATTCGGGCCTTTTTTTAATTCTCTCTCTATGTGATAACCTAGTTCATTTGTTGCAAGAGGGATATTTTACTAGCGACACTTAATTTCTGATTATGCACTAATATTAGGCCTCAGTGTAATGATCTGCTCTTGAATTTCACTTCCAAAGTACAGTAGGTATGTGTATATGTGAGTAACTTTCCTGATTATCAGGCAGAATTTGCCAATGATGGAAGAAAATTTTCAGACCTTTCTCATTTTCATTATGGTGGGACACCTCCATGAGTGTCATGAGTTTTCAGGTGATTTATTCTGAATTTCAACCCCCTCCTCCTTTGCCCTATGGATGTTGTGCAGTACGGCCAGAGCCAAGAGGAATGTAAAGCTGTGATTTTGTTGAAGTATTGCAGTGACTTGAAGACACTCCTCAAGAGTCCCACCCTTGGTAACATACTATTTGAATTTTGCTTTAGAGAACGTAGTGGGACGAGCAATATCCTGTCTTTGTGAGTGTGAAAGCACAAGCACATGCTCAGAATCATCAAACTACCAGCTGTTAAGGGGAATATCTGTAGGCAGCAGGTTTACTTGCCAGATTGCAAGGTATCAGAGCATTTGGGAATCGTTTTAGTTGACAGACTCTCTCTGAGTAATTCTGGATGTGTTCCCTCACCATTATAGATAATGAGACTAAGCATCCTTGATGATCTATAAATGGAGAGCTCTTGACAAAAAAAATAGGCAATATTCATAGTAGTGAACACCAACTCCAAACTTTTTAGCCTCTTTTTTTTTTTTTTTCTCCCAGGTTCTCACACACCCTTCACAGCTTTTCTTCATTCTATGCTGTTGTTAGATACATATTCTTCAGATTTATTGTATCAACAGTCAAGTTTTGAGATTCTTTGGAGACATGCTGGTACTGGCATTTTCAATCTGTAAAGCTGTCTAGAACACTTTAACATAACCTAACCCTCTTCTGGCAGTGCTGTGAGCTGTGCATCAGTGGTGGGTATCAGATCTGAGCTAATGCAGGTCAGATTTCCTGGTGCCTGCTGATATTTATGGGGATGGAAAAAATAAAACAGATTTGCCCAGAATGTTTTAGCCTATTTCAAATGCAAGTAAAGGGGTCATGATTCTGAATCCCTCATCTATCATAACTGCCGGAGGTAGAGCGTAGCTGGGAGAAAGCCAACCCCATGCATCAGAGCTAAGCTGTGAGCTAAGGAAAAGGGAGGTTTAGTAAGAATGATCATTGATAGAAATCCACTGAAGTGAGTAGAGGTGTATTTTCTTACTGATGCAATCCTGCTGCAAGCTTACTTTTCACCTCCTTTGGCCACAGAGTGTGAAGCTTCACCCTCTTTCTCCCCTTCATATCACAAAGCATTGCATGTTGAAGAGGGAACAGAGGTTATACCCCACCCCAAAGAAGAAAACATCTAGAAAAAAAGTACTACAACTTCTTTCAACCCCTTTTCTGCTGGGACAGGTTAGCTGACAGGGATATTAGATGCATCCCATTGATTCTCTCACCGGTAGTATTGACATGTGAGCTGAGAAAATTAGCAGAGGGTTTTTACTTCTCTTTAAATGTTTGGATCATGACAAACAATTTGATTTTGAGTACAATTCACTCTTTAGTAAATTTAGCCACACCAAAAATATACTTCTTTGGTATGAATCAGAGCTGTGTCCTGGAGCCAGAATAAACTTGCCTCAGGTCTTGATGGGCCTGAATTGATAACCATCAGGCACTCATTTTATTGACATCTCAGTTAGGATAGAGAACTGCTTTCTATTTTTGCTGACTCTGTTACCTCAAATAATTAAAACTTAGAATATCACAATCACTCCTCAGTTATAAAAGGACACTTTATTTTGGCTCATATCCGTTGAGATAGAGTGAGTTTTGAACATCAAGTTGTGGTGTACAGTTTCACAAGTGCAGGTCTTGGAAGATTTCACAACATTCTTTTCACAAATATGCATGTTTACTTTTGAATATTAGACTTAGAACTCAATATGGATTATTTCCCATTATAAATTTAAGCTTTGAGAATGCTTTTTTGGCAGCATTAATCTGATACAGGAAAGAGGATAACTTTGCCAATCTAGATGCATAGATTGCATAGGCAAACAGGAACGGAAATTGCCTACAGAACCTTCATGCTTCAAGTGCATTGTGTGATTATTTTTATATTCAGCCATGAACACATTCTGTGGTAATATTCCACTCCTTTTGTTGTACAGTATCAAATGAAGACTGAGACATAAAAAGCAGGGTGTAAGAGAAATGAAAAAATGTCAGTAAAAGCAGCTGATGAAAACCTTATTAAAAAGCTATGCAAGTCAGGCTGTGTTCCTTCTGTAATGTATATGTTTGTAATAACAGCTCTGAATTCTGCAGGGACCTATAAGTAATGAAGAAAATTGGTCAAGCAAAAAAAGACGTTATTGGAAACTTGAGTGCTGTTGAGTCCTATAATACACAAACTGTACATCTGCATAAAATAAACCTGTGCCCTGCTGATAGCTTTTTATATTGTTCCCCTTGTATATATCAATTTGTTTGCTGGGTTGAGTTTACTGCAGTAAATGTTTTATGGTGAGAATTATGTCCCCAATTTCCATAAGTAGTCAACATTCATTGACAATTTAATATCAATAACAAGGCACAATGTAAAACTGGACAGGACAGACAGTGTCTCCAAGGAGAAAGTTGCCCTTGTACCTAGAATGGAAAGCTTCTAGTGTTAATATATCTTTACCAGTTGAGGAACAGAATGAGAGGAGAGAAGAGAATGATAAAAGCATTGCAAATATTCTGGGAAGGAAGCTACAGTGTGGGATCAAGTCAAAGGACACCAACATGAAGAGTCGGGTTGTACAAAAGACAAAAAAGAAGGAAAACAAAAACAATGACAAGCTGTAGTGAAGGGAAACTACTTATTTGCCTAGAAAGACAGAAACTAAAGAGGCAGGAATAGCGTCTGAAATTGGAAAAGGAACAAAACCTATTGACTTCGAGTGAAAGTTTCACAAAAGGTGTAATGTACCAGAGTACCAAAAATTATGTGTTTGAAACTCTTAGAGTAATGTGAATGAAGAATAAAAGGAAAAACCTTGTGCTCAGCAAGGTTTTGAGATGGGACAAGCATATCTTACCAGGAAAGCCTTAGGCTCTTTCTTGGTTCCTTTCTTGGTTCTACTCTGTCAAAAAGAGGTTGTTGATCTGAGGGAGCTGCCTTGAGTAAACCTGATGATAGCAAGCCGGTGGAAATAATGAAGCTAGAGTAGTGAAAGAAAGCAAAAAGTTCAGTATTTCCTTGCCTATGGGAATATGGAATAGTAGAAGGCAGGAGGGAAGGGGTGATGTGGGAGAGTTAATAGATTACAAAGATGGTGATCTGTTGGAGGAAGTAGCGTTCATTCCTCTAGATGGGTTGCTTGGCATGGTGAATGCAATGCCTGTGAGATGCCTGTAAATGTGGTCTTGAACTGCAGTCCTGGACTTCAGCCATGGACTTTTAGTAAATGCTTTTTGAAAACATGGTGTTACAGGATCTGCCTCCACAGAACTCACTTCGCAATAAATAGACCTTATGGGCCATACTCTGGGGGAAGATGATTTATGTACTTTCCTTATATAGCCTTTCCTCTTCTGCCCTGTAGAGAAATCATCAGACTGGCCAGCAGGCCCAGAATCAAGCAGAGTGCTAGGCTGCTGCTAGAGAGATGATTTTGTACTTGAGTACTGGAATTTCTTTTTGGTCCTACCATCATCATTATCAGCTATTTTTTTGTTTCTTAATCCATGCAAGGTATTTCTTTAATATTACAGTTGAGAAGTAATACATACATCCCTTTCAAAACTTGAACAGGTTTTACAGAAAATGATACATGACCAAATCAGAACAATTCTTAATTTAGTATTAACTATAAACTTGAAATCAGACTAACATTCAAATGTAACTGTTAGCTTCCTATGCATCACAACATTTGGAATAGATGGGGGACATTAATTGAAGTTTCAGCTGATCATGTAAGTGAGGAAGGGCTGCTCTTGTATGGGAGTCACCTCACCTGCTGTTGGCCATCTGTTGGGTGTCTAACGCAGACAAATTATCTAAGGCCTTCCTGTGGTTACTGGAGAGAGGCAGGGCAGCTCCATTCCGTTTATCATATGGTGTCGAAATCCAGTATGAGCTGGAGCTCAAGTCTTTATACAGCCTGAATGGTTTATGAAAAAGAGGTTCACTGTGAATTCCCAGGGAAAAACAGAACTGATTGTATGCAAGCTTTTCCTCAGGTTTGTTCAAGTATTAAGTAAAAAACTACAGTCTGTTTGGCTTCAAGATGAGGAGAAGCAACATTTACACAACTATGCCCAAATATATGATGCAAAATGCAGGTATACTATTTATTTTCTGGTCTATGTGAAGAAAAAAGTCAAATGAACAAGTCTTATTTTTTAGTGTGACAGGTAAATTCTCAGTGTAATTCCATTGAAAATGTTACTGTTTTCTGGTTTTAAATATTAGTTTGACAGACAACAAATAAGAAATTTTAAAGTTGGTAAATACTAAACAGGGGAAAATGTGGCCATATCCCTGCAAACTTTGCAGCTGACTTTCCGAGTACACAGCCACTTAGGTAACTGGATATTACCAGCTGCATCTCCAAACTACTGACCTGCTTTGTTTTCAGATGTAGCTGTGGCATAATGTGTGAACTTATTTCCACTTTATAATGTCCTTGAAAGAAATCTCCTGGAAAACACCAAAGACCACTGAAAGAAGAAACACACTAAGCTGCTCCAACTAAAAGAATATTGGTTTAAATATGCTGTATGCAGACACCATTACTTGAACACAGGTTTTATTGCACAGTAGAGCTGATAACAGTGATACATCTTCTCCCTAAACTTGTCACTCCTCCAGATAGCGATACTTAAGTAGGCAAAGTATGTCACATTTTATGGCTAGGAGAATGCCCAGGACACTAAGTCAATCTCTTTCAATTTGGTGTCTCACATCAGTGAACTAAATACTGATTTAACAGCTGCCGTAGACTCCACTGCACACATCATGTGTACTAGATGTACGATGTACTGGTGATCATGCTAGCGTGGTACATCAAAGTAATGGGAACTGGGTTTTTTCAGTAGACTGGACACAGTGGGCAAGTAGAGTATGCTTCACACAACAGCATTAATTGGTTTGTCCATAAAGGACAAGAATAAATAAAAGCCATTAAAGTTTCATCTGTGAATGGCTTTGGGGTACACGCCACAATTGTAAACTGTGAAAATTAAGTGGGTTTTCCTTTATTTATTCTATTTGTCTCAGGGTTAATCAGCTGTAGCACCAAACTAACTCCTTTCGGTCTTGCATAAAAGCTTATAATACATTACAGGATTAGGATCACAGGTGGCTTGTCAGTGGGGCAAGAAGTTCAGCTTAAGAAAGTATGACATAGAGGTTTATTTTTTATTCCCTTAACAACTGTATAGGATGCAGAAACATGCAAATGATTGAGTTCAAATGGCTGCTAACATTCTTCTTATTATTGGGTACTGATATAATAAGGAAGTAATGCTATAAAAGTTCATAATAAAAAGGTACATTACATTCTCTTGGTAGTAGAGTTTTAATCTGCTAGCCACAAAGGCTCTGAGATGGGAGACTAGAGAACAGTTTAAATGGATAGCAGTCCGGGTACAGCCAAAGGAAAAGTACACATTAAAATAGTGATTTTCAATTTTTTTTTTTTTTTTCCCACAAATAGAGCATGCTCAACCTGAACCACATTCTTACAACCCATGATGCACAGTGTCAGGTGAACACATAACTTAATGTTTTCCAGCAGATCAGTTGGAGATAATTGACCAGGCTGAGACATAGGTCAGTTGTCCCTGAAACACAATTTGGGAATGAATTCCCACAAATACCTACTCTGCTATTAGTCTGGGTTTTGCCCATATCAAACTCCTCTCTTAAATTTGAGTTAACTGTGAGATGAACTTTAGGGTTTTTTTTTTCTCTGTAAACCATTTCCCTTCATCCGGGATGGAAGAGGGTGCATTATCTGTACCAAGAAGAGAAGAAATAAAAAGCAACTCAGCACCAAATTCAACTGAAATGTAAGCAGGTGCAGTTTCACTGAAATTAAGTGAAACCTGCTTTCCCATTTATTTAGACAATACAGCTCACTTAAAGCTTAGTGCAAGAGCCTGCATAGCTAGATGATTGGGCAAAGTTACCCATCCATGGTGTGTCGTCTCAGGCCTGAAGTCCTATGACAACGTATGCCTACTCGGCTGTTTCATCATCCCACCTAACAATAACATCTCCACATAGTATTGTTTTGTTCCCATTTCCAATCCCAAATTCCTGCTTCTTTTCTGCTGTCCTGATGTTATAGTTCTCCTGTACCAGTTTATCCTGTTCCGTTCTCTTTTGCTCTTACTCTCTGCCCCACTTCCGGCAGACATTGCGGTGTTGAATCTTGTTTGTTTGTCTAAGGAGCAGAGGATGAAGAGCCTTAATTCAGTGGTGTCGTAGCTGAGATCTGCCAAGGCGGTCTGAGAAAATTAGTGATCTTAAGGTGAAATGTGTAGTGGCACAAATGCAAGAACTTTGATGCTCTCTTCACTGCATCTCTATAATATCTATAGTGTGTGCTTCTTTGACTTAAAATATCTTTGAAAGTTAAATCTTCAATTTTCAGTTCCAAAAATCATAACGACTTGCAACAGATATCTAAAAGTGGCCTCAAAAGAATAAATGTGCTTTGACATATTTCTTTGTTCTTTAAAGTAAATGAAACAATTAGTCCAAATGAAGCACTTAATCACTGAAACCCAGAGGAATTTCCTGGCTGCTGACAAATCATGAATAATAAAAAAAAGAAGAGAGTGCAGAAAGGAAGAAGGGGTCATGAGAGTAGATAATCTATGGGTGAAAAACAAAAGCCAATTTCAAGAACTCTTGAGCTGGGTTAACTTCTGCTGAAACGTTTGGTTTCTATTTCAAAATGTTTAGTAAGCCAAAAGTGTTACCGTGGATTGTATGAGCTTCTGCAAAGTGCTTCGTGCACTCATTTTATTTCTGTCTTAGATAACTGATTACCCTCGAGTTTCATGTAAAACACTGTCAGTGGAGATCTTTATTAGTAGAAAGCGTGTTCACTTGCAAATGTAGCTTGACTCATGTAAGGACAAGCTGAGCTTTCTACTTTTCTGCTTTCTGTTAAACCCTATTTATTTTATTTTGCAATCATCTTGACTATCTCCACCACATTTTTCTGTTTGCTTAGCTGTCTATCCTGTCTGACTGCAATTGCTTAGGGCACAGGTTCTGTCGTTGCTGTAGGTCATGCTCACTTTATCTGCAGTCTTTCACTGAGCAGGGCCTTCATTCCTGAGTGATGTGACAAGACACTACAATAACATACAAACCATATATATGTGCATGTGTGTGTGTATGGATATCAGTCAGGATGTGTAATGTCAGTATTATCTGATGGCACTTACACTCTTCTCACCACGGGAGCAAAACGTCTGCCTTTAAAATCCTGGCATTCGTGGAGGTGTTGAGGTAGCTGTTCAGCCTCAGAAGTGAACAATATTTTAAGAACGTAAAATCTATGTCTTGTAGAAGGAGATGCTGGAATACAATTAAGTGGCTTTGCATCCAGAACATTTCGTGAAAAATGAAAAAGAAAAGCCTATGTTGTCCTTTAACTCTTTCTAATTCTTATTTTAGAAGCCTACACATTTTAGAAAAGGTATTAAATCAGGTATAGTTTGATGAGATGCAGTTATTACAGATGGATTAAAAATTTATTTGACTACAAAAGAGCAGTTCTCCTATTTTGCTACCATGCATCTCATGTAAAGGACACAAAACACAATTCTTCATTCTTTCTACGCACTCTAAAACTGTGTCCTTTGTGATTAAGACTTCAACAGGGGCACACAAGAAAACACCATGGTTTGAAATAGGAGAAAGGAGGAAAGAGAGTGTACTACTGTTCAGCTGTACTTTTGTCCATCCTTATGAGCTGATTTTGGTTTGTACAGACCAGGAGGAGTCTCAGGACAGTGTCTACACTTGTCACCAGTTTGTATTTTAGGAGATAATTGTATGGGTGGGTAGCACAATGGAGTCATTTGTAGACTGTGCCACTGAGCATGCCCAAATGGTTTCAAACCTACTCACAGAAATAATCAGACTATGCCAGAAATTGCCGATATTTCCATGGTACATTTTACTCTAAAGCTTCCTAAAGCTGTTTCATTACCTATGACAAAATTATATCCTACAGTAATGCCGCATGAAGCATCCCTAAGATCTGCTGCACCAGTCACCCATCAGATGCTGCAGGCCAAACCCACTGCTTTTGTAACTCCATGGACCTCAGAAGTTTGCATGAGGAAAGAATTTGGTCCATTTTACCTAACTATAATATAGTGTTCTTTGCAACTTCCCAGGTGTATAATTCTCATAGCCTTCTTTCATAGAGTAAAGGAGATTAATTTTAGAAACAGTAGATTTTACAGATCCCAGGACACTTGCCCTAACTGTTATTTTGTGTTGAATAAGTAGGCTATCTGGCTAACTTTCACTTCTGGTGAATTATATCACAGACATATTAACAGCTATACCCCAGTTAAAATGTGTACCACTAGGGATTGTTTTTTAAGCCCAATAAGCTTGCTATTATTTCCTATCTTAAAATCTGTGGTAAGTAATACAAATAAAAGAGAAAAAAAAGGGTTAGGTCACACTGCAGCTGCATTCTCATTGAGAGCTAATCTATACAAAAATAACACCTAAAAAAGATGCCTGAAAAATTACAGTCGTAATCACCTTCCCTGGTGATGGGTAGACAGAAGGATCTTTTATTGGAACTTGGTCCTGTTCTGGGAAGTCCATAAATCCATTTTTAATTTTATGCATACAATTAAGTCCCATTCTGGTCATGGCCACTTCAAGGTGTGCCGTTGCCTTATCTGCCTGAAGGGTAAATGAAGACCTTGTATCTTAATTCCTACAGAGAGCCAGGGGTATAACATATTCTCAGGGGCAGGAAAGGACTGTTGATTCCTGCCTTGTGGCTTTTACTAGCCAGTTAATCCTAAGGAGGTCTGTGACTGGAAGCTCGTTTCTGTTATGCTTCCCTGGACGTCCTCACTGGGTGGCCTACACAATTCTGCGAACTAAGTCGTTCTTGCTTTTAAGACAACTTAGCTCGTGAGGACTCAGGAAATCCTTGATGTTGCAAGTAACCAGGTGGTACCATAATTACTTATAATTGAGCTGATCAGTATTTTGGAGCAAAAGTTTAATAATTGACAGTGGACTTTCTTTTTAAAGTAGGAACCCCATCAATGAAATAGATTTTAAAATGTTGAGGATATTTCTGTAATTCTTGAAGATAAAAAAAAGTTTTTGCAATTACTCTGTGTATTTTTTTCCCTGTGTTTACATTTTTCTCCTCTGCAGCCATCTAGCTAATTTTGAAAATTGATTTCCCCTGAGCTAAAACGGGAGGGAAATGAAACAGGCAAAAAAGGGGGAAAGAAATGGAAATCTGTAAATGAAAGATTTCTTCTAAAGTGCTAAAGCAAAAAGGTGAAAAACTCAGGAATGGGGAAAGAAAACTTGAAATAAAGTGAATCACAAGCAGGAAAAACAGTGTGGAAATTATTAATGAAATTGCTTTCCAGCTTTTCTACCATTTTGTCTCAGCAAGCCTCAATACCAATTGTCCGAATAGTTCTAAGATGGATATTTTAGTGTCTTCTCACAATTCCATTTCAGGGCCATGGAAGAGATGTTCCAATTTGTATTTAATTCTTAGACTTAAACATGTGTCATTTCCCACTAAATAGAGAATCAACTATGCATTTTATTGTTTTTTCAGCTTTCTCAGCAGGGAAGATTGGCCTCTTTACATTGGAAGACCTCTGTGGTATACGCATTTCAGAGCCTTCCCACCTGCTTTAGACAAGCTGGGTGAAATATATCAGTAAGTAACATGATTTTGACATAAAGAAAAATTGTATATAGTCAGAAATAATTGAATAAGTGAATTTGCAGTTCAATTTGAACAAACCTATTACTAATATTAATCCAGTATTATAGATTAATTCAACATTTATTAACATTTATATGCTAACAGGTGAAAATGTTTTACATATGAACTAGGTACTGTTCTCTTCATAATTAAATGTTTGCCTGTGTAATATTTTAGCAGTAGGATAAAGAGTAGCTTTATGTTGAGCGAGGGTCCTGATTGGAAGAACTGTGGAAACACATTATTGTGTGCAAGGGCCATCCTACTATGTTCTCAGTATCAGCAAAGATAATAAGGTCAAGTTATTTCATACACTGCAGAATACTTTCAATGGATGTTCTCATAATATTAAAATTTAAAAGCCCCTTAGGTAAATACTAAAAATATGCAAAGTTGTGTTGTCTAAATGACACCACTGTTGCAGTAGAAAGCAGAGAACACAGGGCTATCCGAAACTGATGACTGAGTGGAAGCTGTGGTGTGTGTAGCAATGGAAGTTAAACTGTATGTAAGGTAAGGTAAGTCAATCTGACAAAATTTCTACTAACAACAGCCAAATTCAGCCAGCTTTCCTCTAACACAAGACATAACAGGGCCATGGAGTCTGTTCAAAATACCTTTCAGATAGCATTTTCGTTCTGTTCCTACAGAGACTTAACAACTTGGTTAATTTTGACTATTGCACATGACTGGAGAAGTCAATTTTAAGCCTGCCTGTTTGGCATGAAAGAAATACTTTAACAATATATGTAAATGTTTAATTTCCATATGGTCTGATCCAATTAAGTCAAGTTGGCATCTTTGCATTAATTAGAAAGAGGAATCCAGCTTAGTTACTTGAGTGCTCAATCGGAATAATTGACCTCAAATGAGGATCAGAGGCTTTTGTTTTTCATTACAACCTCAAAGTTATATACACTATATCAGGTATAAGAGATTGTTTCTGAGTCCTGCCATGATTTGGGGTGTTTTTTCTTCATCTCTGCTGTTCATGCAGCACTAAATCCTCCGGGTAATGTTCCTCACAAGAGAGGGAAAGGAACAGTGAATACCAAGAAAGCAAAATTTTTAATGCCCTGTATGGAATGATCTTCTTCTGTCTTTACTTACCTGGTTATAATAATAATAAAATTGTTGGGCTCTTCAGGTAATAATCTTTTTAAAGCTCTTGGAAAGTGCCTGCTTTTAATAGCATTAATTGCTTCCAGTGGGATTAAGTATTAGTAAAGGTAAGTCTTCACCATGTCAGGGACTAATTAGGACAAATCCAGAGGAAAGAGAAGTAGAATGAAAATTGTTCTTATTATTCTTAATCTTGCTGTTTATTGTGTTCTGAGCCAAACAACACACTTTTCTGTTTCTTGCTTGTAATGGTACCTATTAGTGTTATAAATGTTGCATAACTTGGAGGACTTTTTTTCCTTATTTTTTATGTATTTACATGAAGTGCTGCTAATTAATGTTTGGTTTTGATGTTTCTTTCAGTGGGAAGCCACAGTTGTGAAGATCAAGTAGGCAAACAGTTTAGTGTCCTATTCAAGGGATACAGCCACTGCGAACAGCTTGAGGTCGATTTTTCCATAGTGACTTTACCTGGACACCATTGGGATAAGATAAAGTATGCAGTAGCTAAAGAAGTAGGATATTATCTATTTCATTTTTCTGTTAGCTGTCATCATGTTTACAAATTCAGGTGGACTATACTCCCTCATTATTTGGCATTTTTGAAAGATCAGTAATGGAAATATGAAAGAATAAGAAAGTTCTAGTCTTGTAATAGGTTCATACTGTACGTAGTATACTAGATGTATAGTATTAGGTATAGCTATAGGTGCTTTATATTATATATATAAAAATAGTGTATGTAAGATTAATAAGAATTACCAATACTTAGAAAGTTTCATTCCTGTGTTTACTGAGGGCCTTATCTGACAATTTTATAGTGACATCTTTGCTGACTTGATGAAGTAATTTGCTATAATGTAAGCAAAAGTAAAAGGAAATCAATATAAATGTAAAATAGAAAACTGTTTTTTTCCCCAGCTGCTCACTATCACTTCTGAGAACGAGCAGGCAAGTCAACATTTCAAAGGGTACAGCAGCCCAGGCATGAAGTGAGTCCTTTGCCCAGAGGTTCTGCAGCCACCATAGTTCTTCAGGGTAGCAGCGTGAGTTTGTCCTCAGTGATATGACAAGGTGAATTTTTTTGTTGTTGTTTATGAGTATTAAAATTCTTAAAGGCTCATGAGGGTCAGGTTTAGTAGCCAACATATTTTCTTTCTGAGTAATATATAGCTTTCTAGTATAAGCACTACTTAATTTCTAAAGTAATGCATTTTTCAATGGTATAAGAGTAGAGTACCTCACTGCAGTCACTCTCTAGGGCATTAGAGAATAACCTATAAGTAAAAAGCAGAATGTTGTGATCATTCCTCCCTATTGTGGTTCCTGATTACCTGACTTGCCAATCACACATAGGTTTTTCCTTAATGGAGGTAAGTTTCACTGCCCACAGGACCAGCTGACATGGTAAACTGTAAAACTTGGAAATTTAATTTATACTTTTCAGTGTTTGTGCTAAGAAGAAACAATCTGATTGGGGAAAAAAAAAGGCAATAAAGAATATATTTTAAATTCAAGAAGAGAATGCATTCTGTCACATTAAAATGTTTCCAGAAAATTATGTCCTTTGGAAGGCATTTTTGTGACCTCGTTTATTAATGTTAATATTGCAATTACTGTTTGCTACTCTTGTAAAAAATTATACTGTCGTGTGTACACCATATACACAAGGTAGACTCTCCTGTTTAGTATCTCTTTGTATGCAAGTGACCACTTTGTTAGGCCATGCAAATTTACATTGTAATTCTCCTACTCTTCACCGGGTCAGTTGTAAATGAAGGAACATAAGCTAGGTAAGCATTTGGTTTTGATAAATCTTTGCTTTTCGGCTTGCAGTACTGTAGGTGCCTATAAATTGATTGTAATAATTTTTCCAGATGTCTTCCCACATAGTCAAATTATGTTGTCTGTACTATAATTTCCTGAGATGCCTTTTTTCCCCTCTTCATTTTTTAATGATAAGTAGGATGGTTGATATGCTCCAATTGTCTCGATCCACACTTAACTCAGAGACATGGAAAAGAGTGAACTTACCCAGGTCACACTGCGTTCAGAGGCCAGACCAAGAATAGAACAGATAACAGGTGTCTCCTGATTCCAAATCCACATTATGCCACACTGGCACTGAAACCTATTTGAACAGTACTAATCTCTTTATATTTCCACCCGTGTCATTATTGTAGCTGCATAACCAGCGATTCTGGAAGCAGGCTACAAGCTTTCAAAAAGTCTGCTAAAGTTTGAGTTTTATCAGTGGCTTCATGGCATTGTCTGACATCATGATTCACAAGCCTGAGGTTAAGCAAATAGCGTGATCAATTCCCACATTTAAGAAAATGCCTTTTGGCCTGTGGTGTGCAGCCCTAACCAGTCAGCCCTCTCACCCTCTCCCCAGTTATTTCAGCTCGGAAGGAGAAAGTGGGCCCGATCACAGGGAGTTGGGCTGGGGCACACAGTGAACATGGATCCCAGTAATGGCCAAAGTGGCAGAAATTTGTTTCCACATGAAGAAAGGACACCAGACAGGAGGAATTAGGGAGCTCTGACTGAGAATAAAGAAATAGGAAAACACTGCTGTAAAGAACCAGAAAAATAGCTTTGTGTTTTGTGAGAGACTTCAGCGATTATTCTTTTACTGGAATCATTAAACCTTTCTGTAATTAAGTGAAAAGCCTGTAATGTTCACATACCCATCTCTGTAGGAATTCCTTGAATATTTTGTTTAGCATGCAGAGGCATAGCTTAAGTTGGCCAATGGCAAGAGACCATCCTTGGTTTATTTTTCACTGGGGACTTCTACACCACATAGGCTTTCTGTTTGACCTTTACATTTTCTTCAGAGGACAAGAGGTTGAAGTCTGCAGGATAACCAGAAATACCCAACATGGCACAGCTGCTCTGGAGAAAACCTAAACTGCTTTTGAGCACAAGAAGTAGTAAACATCTGGGGATCATTTGAAACTGTAGCTGCTCACTCACTATGGAAGACATGAAAGAAGCAGTTAATGTTTCTTTTCTGGGTAGGGGATTGATCTTTATCACCACTTTCCCTAAACTGTATTAATAACAATCACCAGGGACGGGAGAAGTACGCATATTTTAAAAGTCAGCAGTAGTTGCCCCAGGTCACAGAAGTAAAGGAGGAATTTAAATCTGAGTTTTACATGTTTTTTATCCAGAAGCATGAACCTCTTTTTTTGGAAATAATTTTTGTGTGAAGTTTGAATGAGACTTCTAAGGATACATACAAATAAATCAAGTTAACAACAACAAGAAGAAAGAAAAAATCCTCCTGTGAGGCGTCCAAAATAATTCTTTCCCTACTGTACCAAAAAAAAGCCCTGTAAATCTTCTTTATTCTTTAAATTTTTAATTTAAGATAGAAGTATATGAGAAGATAGTTCTTGCTTCCTAGAACATGTGGTCTAGTATTTTCTATACCAGGCCACTGAGGCTGCTTCTGTCTGTGGAGCCAATAATCTCTGTAGTGCTCAGAGGACTGTCCTCCAGCCACACATGGCTTGCTTTGTATGGAAACCAAGAAGAGGGTGGGAGGAGAAGGGATGCCTTCTGCAGACATACATGGTGAGGTTGCTTGAGTCTAGTGATATGAAATATCACTGTGGGAGTACTTCCTTGTATGCCCTCAAGACCATGTAAAATGGGACTATGGAGTCCTCACTCATGTCTGTTCTGAGTGACTCTGAATCTTCCTGTTTCAGTCCACACTGACCAAAATAAGTGGAAAAGGCTGGCATCCAATTCCCTCAGAACTCTCCCCTTTGTTGAAATACTGCCAGTACCATGGAGCAAGCTGGCTCAGGAGCTGGCTCATCTCCTGCTCAGCAGTGTCTTCCTTCTGTAAGAGATAAGGTTTTCTAGATCATCCATGTCTCTTGGATGCTCTTGATGAGGGTGGATCAGCACAGGAAGGGTCGCCCAGAGGGGCCACAGAATTTCTGTCCATGGACATCCTCAAAACTCGACAGGACAGTCTCTAACAACCTGATTTAACTTTGAAGTTGACCATGCTTTGTGCAAGGGTTTGAACTAGATGACATCCAACAGTTCATTCCAACTTAAATTATTCGGTGATTCTACTTTACTAGAAACTGTATAACCCAGTAGCAGCTCTGAGGTCAGAAGTAATGAGGAATCCTGCTGGCTGCGGAAGCCAGACCCTTGGTCAGTAACAGCTGCTTGACTAGAATGGCCTTTTCCCCAGCCTCTGAGCTCACCAGGCTACATTCCTGGCTGTCTAATAAATGAGTTGGTTTTCTTGGTCAGAAACTTTTCAGGATCAAGTACAACTTTCAGGCGTTCCTGAACGCAATATTCACCTAAACCCACTAATGCTTGACAACCACCTGCTCTCCCCTCAGTGAATCTCCAAGGATGGCAAGGTCTAGTGTCTTTCCCAAACTGGAGGAGCAGTGGAAGATAAGAGCCTTCTTTCAGAGCTCTTGACCCTGGGGAAAAGGAGCTGCTCCACTCCCAGCTGCTCCTGAGTGTCATACCTCCTCTTCAGCTCTTGGAAGACGTGCAGTCTCACTCCCCCTTTCCATAATGTAAGATGAAGCCTTCCTAGTTATTTCTCTACAGAACCACAAGATCCAAGGGAAAGAAACATGGGAATTTTTGACTTTTTGTATGGGTGTAAATGAAAATTTGGGCTTATGCCGTTAAATTCTTACTGAGGAAAGTGTGAGGTGCTGCTTTTGCTGATGTGGTGGAATAATGCAGTACTAGTCTAAATTTTTAGTTCTTCTTCTATCTGGAGCATGAACTAATGTATGGAGTGAATTTTTTCCATCTCAACAATCTAACATACCCCACAGGTCTTTATGTACCTTGGGGATGCTGTCTTAGAAAAACTTTACTTTTCTTAATTTTGAGAATGTAGTAATGCACAGATATCAAAAGCAATGCAAAACATGAGTGATAGAGATTTTTCTAAACTTTTCTTGACTATTTTTAAAGAAACCTTTTCTGCACAACTATGGAAAGGCAAATTTCCAAAGCAGCATACTTGAGTCTTGCTGCTGTTACAGATATTAATGGATGTTACTTGGTTGAGTCCCTCTGTGGTACTTTGAAAGGGTACACTTGTGTGTATAATAAATTAGTTTTTTTTCCTTGTTCACAGATTTTTTGAGGAGTAGCATTCCTTCCCATAAGACAGAAACAAGGCCCACATATCACACTTCATTCCTTCAAAATGGGATATTTCTTTGCTGCACCTGGAAGGAATATCAGGGTCCCAGCTGATAAAAATTGGATTTCAGTGAAATCAGAGGGGAACATGAAATCACCGTAGGAAAAGACCACATATAAACCCAACAGCACAATTTAAGGAAAGGTTCTTATCTGACAAAGACTAATTGGCTGGGGCCTACTGTTTCACATATCAGATCTCTCCCTGCTGTTCAGAGAATCTTGAGTAAAATAAATCTGTGCCAGAAATAATTTATACTTATATGTGTGTATCTGTTCATAGATCACAATATGTGGCCTGCTTCCATTTGTAAGCATCACCACTGATTTAAAAAAGGGATGTACGCATCTACACTAAAGTGTTTGTAAAGTTAGACACCACGCTCATTCATCTTTATTTGGTCACATGTTGGTAAGGGTTCTGTTAACTGCTCTATTATTTTGAAAGTCAATTTAATGACTGCATACTATAAAAGTTCAAGCAATTATGTGTAATGCATAATGAACAATATGACTTCCAAATGTTCACATGTAATGCCTGTCAGATTTCAGCTGAAAAACAAAACAAAACAAACCCCTCAAGGTTGCAGTCTGCTCTTTAGAAGAGCCACATGTTCTAACCTCAGAACCTCAAAATATCAGCTGGTTTCTGTGCATGATCAGAGCAGTGGAATCTATGCTATATTCTGTCCTTTATTTTCTTGAATCTGGCTGCAGTAATGATCAGATGTGCACTTCTGGCCAGTGCAGTCAGTGTTTGATCCACATATGGATCAGTGAATTGATCTATACTTCTTTTCTCATGGCATCTCTCATTCTGACATAATTTTTGTACAGGTTATAACAAAGACAGATACATAAATAAGGAACAACCTTTTCTGAAATTCATCTGTAGTTGCTCTTGTATTACTTTTGGTAAAATGAAAATATCTATAGACACCAAATGAGATCAAGGACCTCATACTGGAAGAGGTAGTCTTTTGTGAAACATTTAAAATCTAAATACTCTGGGCATATTACACCTTCCTAGAAAGAAGAGTAGAAATGATCTGTCATGTTTAACAAGAATGCCTTGCCTTTCCCAGAAGAACCTCTCAAGGAGGCCAGTTACTCTCATTCCAGTCCTCCAGCACAGATTGCCATGTCCCACACATCTTTCCTATCTTATTTTCTGTGTACCTGCTTCTGCTGTTCTTATGCACCACTGGTGCCTTCTTTACCATAGAGAGTGTTGGGGTTTTTTTTATTATTAGAACTGTACATGTAAATTAACGTAGTAAACTGAGCTTGAGTCATTCAGGAACCGCTTACCTGTCCCTTCTGGCTCACCTTTTCCTTCCCCAGAAACAGTGACAAACAGGAAAGAGGAAGGCAAAAGGCAAGGATAGCAACTGCCTCAACTGTCGAACTCTGGTCTGTTTGAATTCATGAGTTGGCTCTCTGAAGTTATACACCAGTTAAATCAAAGAAAAGTTCCAAAGCTCATTAAATATAAAAAGGACAATGGGATAGCCTGGCTGGACCATTCAGATGTCTCAGGCTGTATTTCTCTGAATTCCTCCTTTGCAGGTGAACCTCTTTATGTGAGAAATACTGCCTCAGACCCTGGAGTTGTAAACACATCAAAATGCATTGATTGTGATTTTGCTGAGGATTCCAACAGATCTTGAAAAGTTCATATGAAGGGTTGTTGGGGTTTTTTTTCCCTCAAAGCAGAAATGTTGTAATCTTCAGTTGTGGAGCAAATCAGCTTCCTGGGAACTTTGCAACTATTCAGATTAGTTTTGTGTAAGTAAGTTGCTTAGGAATATTCCTTTCAGATAAATAGACCAACAATACCCAAACAAGGCATTTGAGTAACACCTTTGGAAACAAAACATTTTATACATCAAAATAAAGTTTTATGTGTGGAATTTTATTTAATACAACATTAATGTGATTTTAGGTAAAGCTGTCCAATAGGGCGAAGCCAATGCTTGAAAAAGTTTTTATTTTACTTCTTTGCTTATAGTGTGGTTGGTATAAACTGCTTTTGTTAGTTTAATAACAAGGGTGGGAAGAGGCCAAGCACTGGAAGATTAATTTAAAAACTAGCTCAGAAGAATTAGTCACAGGAGAGCAACTTTAGGGTGTCTGGCACATATCAGCATTTTATTTCATTGTAACCAAAATATTGCACATGGATTCGTAAAGCACATTTGTTGGGTTTTCTTTTAAGTTTCACGGTTTGTTCTTTCTTTTAAAACGTGTGGTAGGTCAGAATTAATGGTAGCAATTTCCTTTGCTAATGACCTCAAATATACCCTTTTTAAACCCAAGTAGATGCCTTTTTAAAAAAGGGCTGGAGGGTCTCGTCTAGCAGTATCAAGATAAAGCATAAAATGACACTTCTAAATTATGTATCAATTTTTGTATTAAAAACTGCAGTAAGCCTCAACAGAATTGTTTTTAAACTACTGCAAAATGTAGTTAGTGCTCATAGACAAAACTTTATATATTTATATGGAGATGATATATATCATATGTATAATGATACTAATATCCAGCTGAATGTTATATGTGAGATTATAAAAAAATGCAGTGATTACAGGAATGTAACAAGAACTTAATCAGTTTTTTTAAATATTTATTATCACTCATGTTTTCCTGGTCAGTCTTTCTCCCTTCTGACAGAGAGGGAGAAATATCACAATCCATTCTTTTAAGTAGGATTTTGTAGTTGTATAAGCTTGCTTTCTGTATTTTGAAGTGACCAAGGGGGTAGTAGAAGGATTTGTCAGTGTTCGTGACATGGACTTCACGGGTATTTGTGTAGGGGACAAACCTCTGTATAAAGCATTTGTATCCTTGGACAGCTTGAAAGCATTTTCATACTACAAAGTTATGTTACTGGAGATCTTATATCCGCTTATGTCACAGTTTAAAGTAATCTGTAGAGAAGTTAGGGGTTTTTTTTCAAAGTTTATTTTTAGTATTTAGCGCATATGATCATTATTAATCAGATTCAGACTAAGTAAGTGCCAATCAATTCCATAGGCCTATAGGCCAGAGATATACTAAATGACTTTGTCCTACAAAGATGAAAGAAGTAAATTACTTCTTACATTGTGCACTTTCAGGCTGTGATTCTATAACTGTTAATACAAAATCTTTGCTGATGCACACAGTGATGCAAAGTGATCTGGATCAGGCACAAGAATACAGTTGCATTTCAATTGAGTGAACCAGCACATTTAGTTCAATCTTTTTGCCATCTTTATGCTTTTAGATATTCTTTTAAAACTTGCAAATACTCCCCAAAACCCCAAGTCTGTGGATTGAGTCTCTACCAGATTGGTAAGTCGTATCAAATGGCTGCAGCAATTTTGAGCCAGTAGTAAAAGTCCATGAAGCGGAGCTTCTTGTTTGGTCCACGATTTAAGAGGGGAAACAAATGCCTGGGAAGGCTACCCAATTAATGGACATTTATTCATCACTGTCTAGACACAAATGTGACATATTTATTTTTAATTATCTTCCATGATAGAGAAGATGCAAACTTCTGGCTACAGCTGATCTCTAACCAGCAACACTTGTGGTAGCTCAGCAGAAGGCCAAGAAACATGATTTCCAAGCTAGTAAAGAGAGACCCACTCCCAAAAATCTCTTATGAGAAGAGGTGGGAGTGGGAAACAGCTTAATTCAAGAGAGCAATGCCATACATTAGAAAGCAAACTAAGCATTTTTCTCTTAGTGAAAAGGGAGTCTCGCTGTGATAGGTGTACTGTGGTGATGAAAACACTGTATTTGAAGCCCTCTAGTCTCCTCTTTCTTCCCCTTCTAAATGGCAGCTTCACATTTCATCAAGGTCGCATCAACACTTCATCATTCTAAGAAAGATTAATAGTGTGTCATGAAGTTTCCCATGTGCCTGCATCTATCTGAGGAGCCTTTAAAACCTTATCTTCTCAGCAGGACTCTTTTTTTTTTTTTTTTTTTTTTTTTTAACCCAGCACAAACAACAGTAGGGGTTTGCCCCAGTGACCTCCGGCAGCCTCTTTCCAGAGTCATAGCAGCTTATTTTCTGAGTGGATGTGCCACTGCACTTCAGAGGTGGGTGCTTTTTAATTAGTTTGATGCTGTTTGTGAAGGGAAGAACTAGACAAAGGTAAGGTATTCAGTGAAGTTTGGTTTTTTTCAAAAGAAGTGACTTGTAAGCAAACTCTTTGCTTATTAAAGCCAGTCATGGGCTTTAAGAGGAGCTGAGGCCTGCTTGTTTCTGAAAAATCCATCCCTGCACCACTGCGTTATTTTAGTATAAACATGAATCAAATGCATCTTACTTTGGTTACCCCTTCATTTCTTCAGTAGGTTTTTCTAGTTAATGATGACTGAAAAGAAATTATTTACTGAAAAGAAATTATTTACTTCTCCATTTTCCAAGCATGGCAGTGTCAATGAAATCTCCCTTGCTGTAGGTGTTAATACGTGGAAATACTATTTGTACTTTATATCTATAGCATGTTAGTTTCTGGCATGTGCACAAAACTGGCTGTATTTATTTTCAGGTACTATTTACATAGTTCCTCTGGAACTTGCTTTAATGATACCCCTTTTGATTCAGCTGCAGAACAAAACAACTTCTTATGGGTTTGTACAAATGACTTGAAATAGTTGAAAAGTGAAATGCCATTTAAGTGCACTTCTTTACTTTCCCTTTTGCCAGTGTCATTTTTCTGAATCACCTTTGTAAAAGGAATTGCAAAATTTTTAATGCATTTCTAGATAGCTCAGCACATGCAGGTTTTTCTTTAAATACATTTGCTGTCAGATGTTTTGTGCAAGTGCCATCCTGGGGCAGCTTGTTTTAAGACAGAAGCTTTCCAGTGCAGGTGAAGTACTACCACAGCAGCTATGGGGGAGTCATGTCTATTAAGAGCACAGCTCTGATTTTTGAAGTTTACTTCTTGTTCTCAAGCACAGCACATATCCCACTCTATCATATAATTTCAAAGGATCCTTTGAAAAAAAAAAAACAACCTACATGCAGAACTAGTGTTTTGGAGTTTTTTAATTAATTTTTTTATTAAGCTTGTTATTACTGATGAGGGCCTGATCATAATCCTGGAAGCTTTCCTACTCCTCATTTGCCCTTTAAACCTGGAATGAACATATAACCTGTGATGAGCGGGAGATTTGAACTTCTTGTCAAGCATTTTTACAAGAACAGTGGTAATCAGTCCCTCCACACCACCCTAGCTCTTCCAATCTTCCTATCTCTGCAGTGTCTCAAGCTTTGATTTCTGAAGTATTTTCCTCAAATAAGAAAAAATTGTAGACAGTAGCCAGTATAGGAAGAAGCTTTGATGCTTTGAGGCTTTCTACCTCATGATGGGTATGAGTATGTATTTTCCATCCCATGCTTCCGAGACCCAGCTAATGTTCATTTGTGTCCCACAAAAGCCCACAGACTCGCAGCACACAAACAGATAGAGCAAAGCAGGGACTAAGCAGAACAGCATCAAAGGCCTTTTTGTGAAAATATGGACAATGCTATAAAACTAACCTTGTGTTAACCTACCGAGGAACAGAGGAAAAGAATTCTGAATGCCAAAATATAGAGGGATGTGTGAAAGGGAAAACTTATACAAAAGTAGGCAGACTGAATAAAACTATTTATCTTTAAGCCACACAAGTCATGGTAATTAAATTAGGTCAGGCTGGCTATAAAGCTACAAAAAGCAGGCTGTAACTAATTTAGAAAGAGACCGAGAAGACCTGAAAAGAAAACAGATTGACAGCCCCCTATTATTTTTTTATCTAATCAAGGCAACAAAACTTAAGAAAGAGGAAAAGGAGGAAAAAAAAAAACCCACCACCACGTTGATTTATCAAGATTTTCTCTCAACCCATTAGGATAGACAAAAGCACGTAGTCACATCTTTGATGTGTGAAGGTTTTCACATTATTATTAGTGCTAACTGAGGGTTACATGCATACAGATTTTACCTCTGAGAAAAACAGAGTAATTGAATGCCTTAAAGTTGAGAAAGTGGTGGAAAGTATAACAAAGAATAAAGCCAATCTGAGCTTTATCATTACAGTATCATTTCACTGAATCGTTCTGAGCATCCGTATCATCTGCTGCTATGGGAAGAGAAATCCTAAACATCTGTGAAAAGAGGACAATTAGACTTTTATTTAAAACCATTTCTTCATAAAACCCACCTGCCAGTTTGTATTAAAACAACCCTTTCTGAAAATGGTTTCAAATATTTGCTTTGAATTTGAATGTGTCAGGTTTTATAGGGTGTGGGAACTACCATTCGTGGAAGTTAAGGGAAAAATTAGGAGTTTATTTATAGGTGTGGATCCAGGCTCATTAAATATGGTTTAAAATGATATTTCATTTGATTTCTGCAATAGTTTTCATTCTCCAAGTGATTAGAAAAATTAGCATTCTAAGGCTGTCTGAAGGGTGAGGAGGACTGTGTGAACAAAATGGGGGAAGGGAATAGACAAAAAGCCCGACTTGGTTTGTGTTAGTGTTTAATAGCAAACAACCCTTTCCCACCCTGCTTCTCTTTTATGCCTGTTTTAGTTTTAAGTAACTTCTAAAGGTTTTCCAGCAGCAGATGACGCTCAGCCACTACATTCATCTGAAATAAGATACGAACTTTGCCCTGTGAAGAAAATATTTGAGGTTTTCAACACAATTAAGGGGTTGCAAATTCTCTGTGAAAATGGAAATTCCCTCCCATTTCTACCAATAGGTCCCTGAGGGTGAAGTTTTGACCCCGGTGAAGTCAATGGAAACTTTGCTTTCTTTCATTAACACAAGAGTCATCCCTCATCCCATCTTGCACTTGCGACAATGAAATGTGGATAGTAAGGGAGAAACTGCCTCACTGGGGTATTGCCATTAGGTAACACCTTTTCCAGACAAAGAGAGATTTTGAGAGATGATCAGAAAAGATAGATAGCAAAAATGCATAAAGTCAGAAAGGGGGAGCAGGCAGGGGAAAAGCAACATGAACCATTTCTCCTTGCAGAACCTGGCCCTGGGTCTGGCTTGATACCTTGAAGGTAAAGAAACAGAAGCAAAATCATTTTAAACTGGCTCTGAGAGTGGACTCTGCTCACTGCAGGAAAATGTCGTATAGAGAACATAAGCAGTCAGAGCTGGTTTGTCACTTTTACAAAGCTGAACTGGCACCAGCAAGCAGGGTTTATTTCTGTTTGAGAGAAGCGGAAGCTCTCACCCTTCAACGTGAAGAGCACTCAAAGCTCCTCATCAACAGAAAGACAGAATTTTAGCAAGAAGTTGCAAAATGAATTAACAGAACCCCAGAGCAATGGCCCAGAGTTTGGCCCAAACACAGGCTCAGAGATTCCCAGTGGTTTTTTACCAAAACTTGTTGGCAAAGCCTTCTCTTTTGCCTTCATACCACTCCTCCTCCACCTGCCTCCTCACCCATCTTCTTCCTCCCCATCACTCACTGCTTCTGACTCCAAACTGCTTTGTGCTGCTTGCTCTCTCCCCACCGCCTCCTCTTTCCACATCTGCTGCCACTGGCAGAGGCTCCCCGGGGGGG
>NW_009258887.1:981574-1032418 GCF_000687185.1 Egretta garzetta
CCCGCTTTGGGCTCCTGCCCCCCCCCCCCCCGCCTCCTCTTCCCACATCTGCTGCCACTGGCAGAGGCTCCAGGGATGGTCCTCCAGCTCCATCCCAAACTGAGCCAGATCAGGACAGCAAAAGTTAATTTCTCGATCTCTGAGCTCCTTCTCATCTCTACTGTACAAGTGTACAAATGTTAACACTGCAAGACATTTTTTTCCTCATCTGTCACTTTAAGTCACTCATGTATAAAGAATTGCTGGCAGAATGGTCACCTCCAAAGACAGACACTTCCTCTGACTTGTGCAATATTAATACACTGTGGAGAGGTCAAGATCACAACCCTGTTCCTCCTAATTTTCCTGCTTTGAGAACAGAACATGTTTCGGAATGGTTGCTGTGGTATTTGCTGGAACAAGACACTACTCTACCTTATGATGAAACTTTCAGTTTTGCCTTAGCACACTCTGATTTGAAATGTCTTAAAGCCACTTACAGTTGTCATAAGCTCACAAGGAAGATAGGCCACCATTTTCTGAAATGTATGTATGTATGTCTGACATTCTTTCTTACTTCTTTACATGAGATCTTACCTAAGTAATCTCTTTGTTTGCTTAATGTTTAGTGAATACAGTGGAGCTTTGAATATATCAGAAACTGCCAGTGGAGATGGGCTGAGGCACCAAGATGAGAAAGAGCTGTTACCAAGTGCACAGTCCTGCTAAAAATTACTAGCCAGATAGTAATATAGAACCAGACTTTTTAAAGATAAACCACACAAGCAGGTCTGAACGCCAAGATTTCAGTATAGCAATTTACTGCTCTGTGCAGTGTTCATATGTAGCCAATATGAGCCAAGGGACTGAATTAAACCTGCTGAGTTTTGACAGATTGGCTTTTACTTCATTTTTATTGCGTATAGGTAAAAAGGGACCTGCCAACCTGCTATAGATTCTGGATCTACAGGATTTGGACCATAATATCTTACGTTTTATTGTGTTTCTTTAGAAAGACCCTTCCTATTTAACTAGAAGCTGCAGTTTCTGTTATTTTTTCTATTTTATACTTTTAAGATAAATTGGAGACGGCACAGAGCAGTGGAAGAGCAACAGCCTCTAGAAGCACTCTCCAAAATTAGAGTTTGTGAAATAGTTTCCAAACATCTGCATGAATAGTGCTACATCAACCTTCCAGCCGACTGGTTAAAAAGCGCGTCCTTTAATCTAAACCATGTTCCTTGGGATTTCTTAATGTAATTAATTCTTCATCTGCTTTTTATACTTTTGCCAGTGAGAAACTGACTAGTGGTCGTTACCTCTGAGCCCTTTCCACTAACTGTTTCTTTCAGTTTTGGCACGATGCATGGGGATCTCCTCAAACAAAGGAAAATTTGCAAACTGTCAGATTGGATTTCATATGTTACTCTTGGCATTGCACTCACTAGACCTGGTACACAGTGAATTTTGAAAGCCTCTGATCTTTTATAACCATTTCCAGTCTTACACATACATTTTAAAAAGTTCCTCAGCTGCAGTCACTGGGAATATGATTATTAAAGCTGAGGTAATTGGGATATTTTCTTTTTGTAAAGATATATAGAGTGATCCATAAATCATTTCCAATGTTTCATGATCCTTTCTTCTACACTTCTTACTGTTTTATTAAGACTCTGAATTTATTTCTTTCACCTTTTTCTTTTTCCTGCTAGGGAACTTTAAGGTTAAAATCAAGGGGCTTAGATGTAAGAATAGATTAATCCAGTTTGTTATATTTTCAGCACCTTTGGTTTTTAAATTAGATTTATGCTTCCTTTTACTATGTTTTCCACTTTGTGATTTTCTAAAAAGTGTTCTTTTATCTCTGTGCATCTTTGATTTAGTAGATTTATATGCTTATATAGATGGCAAAATGTTCAAAACTATTTCAACAAAAAAAAGGCTATTACATTTTTCTGTATCTCTGATACACAGCATGGGATAAAATCAGCAGGTTTTGTGCCTGCTCTTCTAGAAGGGCAGAGTTAAGGTTACTCAGATATTGGTCAGAAAGTGTGCCTATGGGAAAGAACACTGAAAATGGGTTCAGAGTGTTGAGCTCTTCCTAGGTCTTATGGCACCATAAATTGGAGACATCAAGGGCACAAAATCTTTTCTCCTCTCAGACTGCTGTGTCAATCTGATCATGCATTAGCACCTCAATTATTAACCATCTTGTGGGTTGGGATGAGTGTGATTTCTCTAAACTGTTGTGTTCCTCCTCAGTTCAGGGAAATCAACCAAACTGAAGATACATTGACCTTTTGAGGCTTAAATAGAAGAGAAGATCACTTTAAGTAAGTGTATTTATGCAGTGATTCCCTTGGCCATCTCAATGGGCCACATAAAGGATTTCCAGAGCTGAAAGCGTGAGCCTTGACAACTACAGTCTAAATTAAATGAAAAGGCTAAGCTTGCTGGAGAACATTAACAGACAGAAATCCCATGTTATTTGTGGGATTGTAACTCAGCAGTTGCTTCAGAGATCAATCACATACAACTTTTTTAGGAAAGAAGAGTAAGTTTTCTGGAACAATTGGCTGAGATGACAGGTTATTCAGACATCTTTTTGGAAGGCAAACAAACCAAAACCATACTATCTATCTTTAATGCTTGTGTTATAAACAACTTGCATCCACTTCTGAATACCATCCTTCCTTTCCTTCACTCATACGAGCACTTAAATTTAAAAGGGGGGTGTATTTGTAAATCTCTGTCAAACTTCTGATTGTACTTCCCTTCTTACTTGTACAGCTCATGGAGAAATCGGAGCAGAGTATCTGCATTCCTTTATTATGAATACAGTAGACTTTGTGATTGCGGCTGCCACTATTTCCAAAGCCATTTCTTAGTAGCTTTTTCGTCCTGTTTAGGAGATTAGTAACTTTCATAGAAGGATTATTTTTATCCTTTCTGTTTTTCAATTCCTTGGCCATCTACTTGGCCATGTAGCCTACCATTCAAGTTCTATCTGCTTTTCGTAGCTCAAATTAAAGTCCTTCCTTGTCTACCTACCAGATGTTGGTCTCCTACCCCAGTGGGTTTTTTTGACTGATCCTGTTATCAGTTCCATAAGCTGATCTTCTGAAATTTCAGGTCAAATATTCAGATAGCATATAGTATTTCAGTGTGGCTACTTTCAGTTATGTTTATTACTTCATACATCATCCTGAATTGACGACACTAAATCTGTCATCTTGCTTAGCGAAGAGCTCTGCATGAAGCATGAGTAGAGTTTCCTTCACTTTTTATCTTCAGCACAATAAGCTTTCCTTAAGCTTTCCTACCTCTATGTACTGGTTGTTGGTTTTTTTGGCGTTGGTGTTTTTTTTTTTTTTTTTAATCAGATGACTGTTGCTTCTCTATGTATTGAAATACTGTTATATGTCAGTGAGAAATGTAATATGTCAGTGAGAATAAGTCGGTGTTATTCTTCTAATGTAAAGAGCTTCTCCAACGCAATGGTTGAGAGACCAAGAGTATGGCTGGGTTGACTTGGGACATGTTGGAAACAAATAATTCCCAAGCCATTAGGGAATAAATCCTTGTGGATTCTTCTCTTAGCTGAGATTCTCTTTCTTATTTCAGAGAAATTCCGAATTTAGCTCAGCTACTTTTTGCTGCATTGGGAAGATATGTGTAATGTCTCTGAGAAAAGGACATTAAAAAGTTTTTCCTTAATGGGGTTTGTGGGTAATATTGTCTATGCTGGTCTTAACAACAACAAGCATACAGAGGCCATTGCCTAGAGAAACTGCAATTCATTAGCTAGTTTTATCTTTCTTTGAAAGAAGGAAAAAAAAAAAAAATCTCTGACTGATATGCCCATCCAACACTCTCTGAAAAGAAACAATTCTTCAGCCAGACCATTCCCTTACCTAACAACAAAGCCAAAAAGAACACATGCATTAACTTTTTTGATTCTCTAAGAAATGTTTTATATTTAGAAAATGTGATCGATTTTGCTTTCAAAGGCAAATACCAGAGCACTAAAGAAAGGACAGTGCACAGAAGTGAATGAGAAATATGGCAAGGTTATCAGTGAGTGTGACGTGGAGGAAAGTGTTTTAGGGGAGGGTTCCCATGTCTAACAGAACCCTAAGCTTTGCTTCAAGTGGTATGGGGAGAAAATCTGTGAGGTTTGCTCAGAGTGGTTCACCTTGTGACCAAGCACATTAGGGAAGCTGCTATATAGCACCCAGTTCAGCATGGAGATTATTATACCACTTAACCTTATCCTTAGGTCAGGCCCTCCCAGATTCATTAACTGTCATTTTGTTTCCTCCCGCTTTCAAAAGCCCTTGAGATGGTCTGAAAATAAAGGGCCTGTTTTACTTCAAATCATTTAGCATGGATGTAGCTTTGATCTCCTAACCTTTAGCAAAGCAGGGCAGCACAAGAGCATTGCAGCATCGCTGTGGTACGGCATAAGCAACCCCGTATGATGCTAGTAACCCCAGCATCCAAGACACCATTTCCTATTGTCAGGACTTTCGTTGTGTTATTAGCTGTTATTAGCTGGTAGAGTCAATAATTTCAACTCCCTAGAAATAAGTAAGATTCTCAGAAAATAATGAGTGAATTTAATTGTATTTCATTTTTAACATTTCTTGAAAGTGTTCCACACAGTTCAGGAAAAGAAGGGAAACATTCACTCACCCAAAGGAAAAGAAAGGTGACTCGCATGGGGCTGAACAAGGCAAAGGAGGACATGTGGCCAGCACGCATTGCACTCTAGCTATTCTCAGCTGGAGGATGGTCCTCTGGAGGCTGGCACAGATTCAGGTCTCCTCATGGTGTCTTACTTTACCCTGCGATCCTCATACAGAATTTTAAATTTGGCCTTAGCCAAATAACCTTAATCATGGCTCCCCTATAAATAAAATGGAACCAATGGGACTTGCTTAACCTAGAGGAGTGAAGAGCTTTTAATTTGTAAATACATATAAAGCATTTAGATTGAAGACAGTATAGTATGTGCAGTGCAGGATGACTTATCCTGTTATTAACTGAATTGATCTGCCTTTCTTAAGTGAACAGTGAAAGGAAAAAAGCTTTTGTTTAAATAAAATATTGGTTTACTTTGCTATGATGGTTTAAGACATACATATCATTAGTAGAGGTGGTCTTTAATACAAGTCTCGTGGTATCCTTAAGCCATAACTCTTGGGACCACCTCGTTCCTTATACCTCTTCCTCTGAGCGGGAATGTTGCAGCAGAGCACAGTTCAGCACTACATGCTCCATTAAATGAACTTATATAGCATCCTATAGGCGTATAGGCCCAGTGGGAACCTTTGGCAGACACAAAAATACTTTGGAAGACTGTGGGAATGCTGATGACCTGACACTGATTTATAATACTGCATTAGAAAAATAAATACCTGTATAATATGGCAGAACCTGTCAGGATGGATAAACAAAGATCTGCCAGTAACTATGCTGCGCAGCTTTCCAAACCACTGAACCTGCTGGTTAGCCTAGGCCTCTATTTCCTCCAAACCCTCATAAAAATTTATTGCAGATGGGTACTAAGAAACCACAGGAAAATCCTTCACTGTTCTAGCAGCATCTCTGCCTTATGATAGTCTTGCAGTAACTTTTTTTTCCTTCCCCAGCAGGAGTTTTTTTTTTCCAGCCCAACATGGTTTAATCCTCTCTTACAAATGGCAAAGAAAAAAATTTATCGGCCTATCTGGGATAGCCAAGGGATGAAGTACCAAAAAACTGTATATGACCAAGAGAGACTTAAATCACACTTGCAATTGCAGACACAGTTTCAGCTGCTGTGCAAAGAGCCCTGACACTATTCTCAGCCCAGGTATTATTTTGCTCTGGGGGCTGATGGTAACTAACTGCCCAATATATCAGAACAAGACACTTTTGTGTAATTTGGCTTCTCTTCTGCTATGTATTCATCAATACATCAGGAGCAAAAAAAGCCCAACTGAAAACTAACCTGGGCAACAGTGTGATTTGGAGCTGACTGAAGGCTGGAGTAATGGGGCAGTGTACTGGCACGCTGGGGACCAGGACTTGGCATGTGCCGCATCCTTTTGTACTGCTCCCTGAGCAGAAAAGCATGACGGATCCAGCTGGACATGCTGTACCACTAAATCTCCTCTCAGACTGGCGAACCCCAGCATAGCACAGACCTGGCACTGGTGGCTGTACACTTGTACACCATTCATTTGTATCATCCTGAACGTAACAGGTTTACAATTGTATACGGGGCATTGTGGGCTGCAGTCACCCACCACCCGCGGGAAGCCTGCCTTTCCCACCCTGCCGGCAGGCCCTGTGGCTGGCAGGGCCTCCGGCTGCTCCCAGGCTGTGCCGACCTGGAGCGGGAGCCGAGCAGAGCCCTGAGCTCTGCCAGTGCCAGCAGCAGCTTCAGGGGCTGGGGTGAACAAAAAGAGGTAGCAAATGCCCTGTGCTTTTCTGCACTCGTGTGTGATAGCCCGGCTCTACATAAAGATAGCCATGGCTGTGTATAGAATACAGCACTGCTTATTTCTGAGCAGTATGCAAGCAATCCAGGCTCTCTAGAGGAAAATAGTTAAGCCATGGATTATCTGATGACATGAATGCAGTAGTTTAGAGAGATGTGGGCCTAAAGGCCTGATGTGTCCCTTTGACCCTGGCACAAGTGCCTGCCTACTTTTAAACTTAAAGATGACCGGTCTAAACCTTACTGACTTCAAAAGGCCAATCCACAGATTCAGGATGTGCACCTGAGTAGTTTTTTTGCAGAACCATGTTCTTGCCTAGCCAGATGTTTGAAAGCAGGTAATCTATCATGACAGAGGTGAGAGTTAAAGATAGGCAGGGTAAGTTAGTCTGGGATAACGTTTCTTTCTTTTCCTGATGGAAAATCTGCTGCATCTAGATCTGCAGGTTACTAATGTAGTATGTGGATTTACCAGAATGTTTCTGCACACAATTTTTGCAAAAAATGGCCATTATCTATTTTTCTTTCCACGTACTGTAATGTGCTAGGGAATCTACTGGGGAATTTCATTCTGTGCAGTTTGGGACCTTACTTCTCAACCAGGAAAGTCTGAGAACTGAAAGCTGTATGTGTTGGAAATATTAGGAATTGGGATGTGGAATTTAGGACATGTGGAATTACAAATACCAGTAATAGACATCTGGTCAAGCTGTCCTAATTTTTTTCCAAATATTTATTGTTATGGCCTGTCTGATCACATATATCGCATTTATTTAATTGGTAACAACATGAAATGTGTATGAAATTTAAGCTTATCCTGTATATTGTTGTTAGTGCTTTTTTTAAAAAAAAGAATTATTAAGCACTGAAAAATCCAAAATAGAAAAGAGGACTTTTTAAATGTGAAAAAATGTGACAAGCATGTACAAGCATTTTGAGAACTGATTGGCATTCCATAATGAGTAGCATGAGAATAAATTACAGCAAACCAAAATCTTATTAAAGGATACTGAAAAGCATAAAATCTTCTTATTAAAAAGCAGGCAAAAGGACAAGTGCAAGAGTTAACCAAGTATCTGATTCAGTTATACATGCTCTGCATCAAGATAAAATGTGTAGAGAGGTGTTAGTATGATTTTGATATTATAATTATAACTATTTTTATTCATTAAGAGGTTACAGTTACAAAGAGATACTATCTCTTATAAGAGAGTACTTTTGGCTGTATTATTAAGGCTACAGATCTGAGTAAGTAAGTTTTACGTTGACTATGAAGCATGCTTTGTGCATTCCTGGCGACAGTAGGTTAAATCTCAAGATAACCACTTCAGACTGGCTGCATACTTTAGTATTTTTCCCCCTTCACAGTTGTTAAAACTTTATAGAGCCTCAAAACATATCCAGATGGACAGTAACTGTGACTGCCACTTACGAAACCAGTATAATCTAGTACAATACACAAAGTAGGGTAAGTGTGGAAGGAAAACAAGTTCTGAATAGAGGACCTCCTTGGAATATTGGATCACCCATCAGACACACCAATTCTGTTTAGACAGGCCTGTTATACACACCCAAATGTTCCGCAAAACAAAGCACACCCCCAACCTTTCACCACTGCAACTCCTAAACACTTCTGCCCAAGGGTGGTCTTCACCCTGCTTGAGGCAGTATTTGTGCCTACATCTTTATTCACAAAATGAAGCATTGGTTTCCATAGTTTTTTGGCAAAGCTGGGACACATAAACCATGTTCTTCCTCTCAGAGGAATATGGTATCTTGGCAGTTTTATTTGGGTCTGACCTTTTCAAATATGCAATAGCAAAAGATGAAATAGATCACTGTACCATTGCGCTGCCATTCTGTCTCCAGCGGATTTCCCCCACACACCTCCTTCAGCCTGCTTGTGTGAAGCTGGGATTATCATAAATAACATAACCATAGCAGAGAATTTGGTCAAGACAGAACTGTTATTTGAAATTACAGTCTTTGCTCACTTGTTGGATAATGTCTGCTAAACACACCAAATACCAATATATATTAGCTTCTATAGATTTTTTTTTGTACTGCACAAAAATAATATACTTTTTTGCATACATTATGCATATATCACAACAGAATGATTAGATAATGGAGCCATGAAATAAGAAAAAAACCCAAACCTTGGCAGATTTACCGCAACTAAATCTATAGCTTCATTCTTCGCTCCAGCTAGAATTCAACTGACACCTATTTCTACTTATGCATATGTTGGCAGAGACACATCAGAGTGGCGCAGGCATTCTCAATTATTTCCTCATTCACCACATTGCACAAATTTCTAACTTGTAAGTTAACAATTTAAAAAAGTGTTTGGGAAATTGCAATTTTAATTCATGGTGTTTCGTCCCCTTTCCTGCCTTTCTCCCTTTCAATTCATTGTAGTCACATTATGTGTTAAAACCCTGGTTCAGCTGTTCAAGCTGCATACCTGCTGCTTGTGTTTTTAAATATATCGTGCAAAAGGACAGCATCTTTTAACGCATGGTAGTAGTGCTGTGTTTTAGTTTGCTGTTTTGCAGAAAAGATTGCTTGCCATATGTCTTAACAGAGCCTGCTCTTCTTTTCCAAGAAATTGGCTAAGGGAGTTAAGATTATTTAATTTTTATTTGGTCTTTTTTTATCACGATTAGAGATTGGCACATGAAGTATTTAATTACGCTGTGAATATGGCTGTGTATTGCTGAGTTAAACAAATGCTGTGTCATTCAGCTATCTGTGACTAACAAACTTAATTAAAAGTACAAAATGCTAGGTGAATACGCCCGAATAATCTTGGCATCTTTTAACCAGCTGCAATATATCCATACAACACTATTCTATTGAATAAGGAAGCTATCATTAAGGCTTTTGTCAAAGCACTAAAAAAAAAAAAAAAAAATGTTTTGATATTTTTGTTTGGGTTTTCTTCATGTTGCAAACAAAGCTCCAGCCTTTTGCATTTTAGCTCAGTTCCATTTTGTACCGGAGGTGGCTGAGCCCCTTGAACAGCCGGTTGCATGTAAATGTGCTGAACAAGAACCAGATCATAAACAAAAGCATGCTGGGGCTTCAATAAGCGAAGCACAAGAGCAGAATATTAACCACAAATCCTGCCTAGGTAAAAATTCCTTTTGCTTGGTCATGGCATATAACAAGGTTTCATGCCTCTCTTTCTGGCACGTCTGGTGCCACAGGCTCCCCAGGATCCTTATTTCATTCAGATGTCTGCTTCTTAATGAGCTGATCTTCACAAGAACAGCTATTTACTGATTCATTGCTGGGTTACACCTTTAGCGCATGATTTTCTCTCACAATAGTTCATGAAATAGGAAACTCGCTGCATCAAGCAACTCAAACCAGAAGCAATTGCAAGGACGCTCATGCAGCCAACATTAGGAATATGGGATTCCCTCATTTAGCTGCAGAAATTATTTAAAAATTGAATAATCCCTTCAGGTGGCTTAAGCAGTAATTAGGGACTCTAGGGTATGTTAGAAAATATACTGTGTCATTAAAAAAACACTGTTTTAAACATTAGTGTATACAAAACCCGATAAAAGTGATTTAAACATGACTGTGTCTTCTTCACGCCTCGTGGCTGTATCTACTTGACACCTTTTAATTTTTCAGGCTTGTACCTTTGAATAGGAGGAGACCACCAGGTATGGCCTAATTGTTAAAATACATTTCCTTCACCCATTCATTCCATCCAAATGCTTGCTGTTGTGAAAATGTTCAAAACGTTCTTTTATTGAATTATGGCTGTATGAAGAAGCCTGGGAAAGGAGAGAAAGAAGAGACTTTATGACTTGTCTCCTCGCTGTAGTTTATGTCTTTTAATTTTTCAAGTCTTGATTTTAATTTTGACTGTTTTCTTATCCAGAATGTCCCCTTGAGGGCCAGCTACCTCCTAAAATTGCCATGTTGGCAAAATAATCAAAAGATTGCTTTGTTAGAGAGACATCAACAATTAGTAAATCAATTTTAAAATATTTCCTTTCCCTCCGCATTTTTGCACTGAATTTGCTTCTTGAAGCAAAAAGTAACCCAGTTGAAGAACCATTGGAAGTATTGAGCTAGCTATGTATGAAAGGCATGCATGAGAGTGTTAGCTCTTGGATATAGTTACTCAGTTTTATCATTGACCATCATTATTTCATCATGCCAGCAGAAAATAGGATGCATTTAATTTGGGAATTAGTATATTTAGCTGGAGGGAATGCTTTTCTAAATGTCATGCAGTCATTATGAACTTTAAGAGCTAGATTACAGTATAAAGTTGTCTTCTTGCGTCAGACTGTTTAAATCTAGGTGGTCTCTCCTGATTTCACTGAAATTGCTTGAATTTAATTCACAGTAATTGGAATTGGAAATGGTCTATGTAATGAACAGACTTTAATATGTATGTATAGCATTGTTAAACAGTAATGTAAGAAAAGCTTGGCTTGACACAGAATATAGCCAGAGAGTAGTGAAAAATAACACGTTTGAATATGCAAATGCTGTTCTCTAACAAGATTCTGAATTAGTAAAATGTGAATCTAAAGTCATAGTTGGTGTCATGTTTCCAGATGAAGGAGAAAGACTTAGTATTAATGAAAAGATGGGTTAGTTTTGGCTCCATCATCAGACTGCAAAAATTAAAAATTAGAAAGCCAAAGAGGAGAGATATTTTATGGAACCACAGCTACTCAGAAACCTTCCTGTCCTCTCTCCTCCCAGCCTTTTCTTTTCCTGTCAGGCCCATTTGGACAAACATCAGTCAGTCTCATTACTTTAGTCTTTTTTTTGCTTATGTTCTGTGGGTTTCCAGTTTATTTCTGCATAACCTGAAAAATTCATATTTGCATCACAAGATGACCAAAATGTTCTTTAATTATTTCCCAGGAGCTTTGCTTCGTTCTCTGAGTGGGCACCACTGCGTTGCTGCAGTGAAGGGCTTGTCAACACTCCCATTATAGATGTCTTATTTTGCAGGATACTATAACCCAGCTGACTTAATTGCATAGAGCTACAATTCATCTTACAAGATTTCAGGAAAGATGCCAGTTATTTAACATGCTTACACTGAAATAACTTGGCTTTTTTTTTTCTTTTTTTTTTGGCAGGGGGAGGGGATCAAATGTGATGGGGAAAAAAAAGGCAATCACAGCAGAGTCAAAACTTGCTAGGTTGCTTCTTGTCAAGGTAGCCTTTCATTCCCATCTGTACGTTGCCTTTCTTAGCTACCAGTTTTTAGACTTGAGTGTCTGTCACTCCTAATGCCTTCCAGGAGCACTTAGTACCCAGCTGATTTCTTGGTAATGTCTTCGTTTCTCTCACTTTTAATCCTTATGTGACTTTGAGGACACATTAGAGACAATCAAGTTTTTACTGACTTATTAGAACATAAAAGATTTTACAAACAAGATATTGAGGGACACCCACTGCTTCAGCTGGGTACCACACACCATCCATGTGTGGCCCACATGGGGTCTCTGTCACTATGAGTAGGTATTTTAGATACTAAATGGGTATCAATATATTTAGCCCTGGATGTCGTCTATCAGTGGCTGGAGAAAGCACACGTTAGCTTCCTGTGAGCAATGCTATTGCCAGTACCAGGAGTTGTCCCCTCCACCTCGTGAAGGTATGAAAGGTGTCTTCATACTTGTGAGGCCTTCAGAAGTTTCCAGAGCATTTGGATTAGGTTCAGGTAAAACTCTGGCTTTCTGAATATTTATGAAAAATCTTTAAACTATTTGAAAATTGTCATTAATATCTTCTGCATTGTTCAGTCTAAAGGGAATTTAAAAATTCAGATCGGAGAAGGTGAGGGTGAAAGTTCACTACTTATTGGTCATCCAAATTTGCCAAAGCAGTTTTACGAAAGCAGTGAAGTGAATGCAGAAAATAAAACCAGGGACCACCTGATAATGCTCTAAGCCAAAAAGAAAGCAGAAAAAGAGCAGGCATTGCTACTATAGCTTACATCATATGTAACTTAAATGAAAGGGAACAGGATCAATATAAAGTGTGTGGGCGAGGCAGGCAGGCGCATGGCATTGGGAGATACACGGTCAAACATGAAACTCTTTCTTCCAAATTGAAATCCAGGGAATTGTCAACAAGTCCCCATCCACACGGAATAAGTGAAAAATGTGATTGTGAGGGGCCTGATGATTACCCTAGCACAAATGCTGCTCTCTTTCAGCCTGGCGTCAATTCAGAAATCTTTGTCTGTGCTGGGACTGCTTTGCATTGCTGTTCACTAGAGCCGGAGCAGAATTTTGCCCCATATCATAACACATTTATCCCCAAGGCGAATGTATGCATCTGGTTTTGTATTCAAGTTTTTTCTTATGCAGTTCAATGGTTTCTTGCTAGTGGCCTCAGGGATATTTAAATAAGATGAACGCTTTTACCTACAGGACCATAAAAAGAGAAGAGCTAACAAGGGGCTATGAGGTGTTACAGCAAAGGTGATGAGGTGCCTTTATGGGACCTCTGCAAAGTGCTTGACACCCTGAGTACAACAGGCAGAATTCCTCTTCCACCAGTGTCTTGAGGAAGGTGGAAAAACGAAGCTTTTCCCAACCATCGCTCCTCTGCATGTGTGCACAGGAAATCTTGAGGCACTGCCTGTGGCACTTTAAATACTCTGTGCTCAGCCAGTGTTCCCAATTCCTGGCTGGAAATGCATGGAAATCCACTGCTGGCAAATGTGAGGCTGTCAGGGATTTAAGCCATTACATTCAGTCATATTTATATTCTATTAATGGTAGATCAGTCTTAATAGACGAGTTCCTCTGCTAGTTTCAGTTACAGTCTATATGGTATAATGATACCAATTGCTAACAGTGTATATGGAAATTTCTCACCAGTGGGAGGGCATGGACAAATTCTTCACAGGTACCTTTTATAAATGGTGGATGTATTAGCCTCTTCTCTTGCCAACAAAGTCCTACGAACTTGGCTTCCAGAGTCTTGAAATTTGACTTGGCCAAATCATCTCAGTAAGCAGCACGGTGCTGATTCGCTGTTTAATCCGTATCCAAAGTACCCCACCAGGCTGTTACACGCAGCTCGCATCCAGCACCCTGCGCTGGGAAAAAAAGATCCAACATCACCAGTTGCTACTCCTTGCGTAGGACTGGAGAGATGAGATGGGCAAACATGATTCTGCCTGTATTTCACTTTTTTAAATTAGTCAGAATCTTTTCTTCTACAGTAAAGTATATTTCAGTATTTCCTGAGGTCAATCAGAGAATACTTCAGAGTTTCACTCAGAAGACCATTTGGGAAGTATGTGCATTTTCCATAGATCAACTCAAAGTCATAAGAGAAGAAATGCTCTTTGCTAGCTGAAGTATTAGTTGTTACCAAGAAAATTATTTGGAGTGTGCAATGTAGAGAATGAGAGGTTTAACACAGTGCTTGAGTGCCTAAGGATGGTGTGGGAACCATGGGTCAGTTGGTAATAAATTGGATGTACTACTTACTTACTACCCCATATTGCCCAGATGGCCATCCCAGAGTTGCATTTGCTCAGGGCTTTGTTTCAGAGGTATCAAAATATGAGCAGGGGTTTCCACAGGTTTTACATAGATGAAGCTTTGCTATATCAACCCTATGCATTCAGCTCTCATCATATGCCTGTGATCTGTGGGCAGAGGTTTTGGGACCCCCTCTGATGGTTTCTACCCTAGGAAAGGAGTGGTTTGATACTATCACTATACGTATAATGAATTATGATCATCGTGGGCATTGCTCTGTTTGTTAGAGATGGAGGCAAGACGGAAAACTCCCATCATCCAAGGTCAGAGTTTGTTTTACGATAATAATTTTAAATTCTAAATTAAATATTTTAGAATTATAAATTAAATGCTAATATTTTTTAAAATAAAAAGCTAATTAGACTTTTAAAGGGATACTTGTAGTAACAAGACAATTATTAACAGTACAAGGTGGAAAGTATGGCTAAAACTCTTACAGCTTTTTTTCAGAGCTCTTTTCTTCTGTGAATATTGGTTATGGTACTGCAGTTAAAAATAAATTTCTACTGTGACCAGGGCTTTTACCTGTTCTGAATTATGGTCCCACCCCTCCTTGGATGAGCAAAAAGGATAACAACTTTACACTAGCTCCCACAATTTGTTGTATACTATTTTACCCAGCATTTAAAAAATCCTTCCATATTTTGTGATAACAATATATTTATATGTTTTCTCTGAAGTGTGAGGGGAAAAATTAGATTTGCTAGCGTGAAATGTTTGTTGAATCAATAGCAGGTAACTGGGAAAAATAGCAGGTAAAGTTCTACTGAGAGAGGGGCTTTGCTAGTGTGCAGAAATTAGTGCCAGTACAGAACTGTGATGAGTAGTCCTGTGTTTCCCGATTTGCTTTGTAAAAATCTGTTAATTAATTATCTGTTAATTAATATTAATTAAAATACAAAATAAAAGCCAAAAGAAAAGGCAATAAAAGGCAACACAAAATACATTAAGATGGAAACATTAAAAATAGAACACTAAAAATCTGTAAGTGACTGTTAGCAGTTTTGCCTGGCAGTATAGGTGTTGAGGGTGCCAACTTAAGGCAAAAATGATATAGGCATAGCATATCAGCATTGGACCTACAGGCGTTCTCCAAGATGGTGTTACAACATTTGCAGTAGGTCTGTTACTCCATTGCTGCCGCAAGGCCTGCACATGAAATGAAATAGGAATTATGACCAAGACGTTTGTCAGACAGATGCTATCTCAGCGCCTCCATGCGTTTCACCAAATTGAACATTTATGACTCCAATATTGAGACAGATGGACAAAAGCATCATGGAAAAATGTTGTTTCTGTCCTTTGAGTACTTTTTCCTTGAAGTGTTCGTAAACGCATCTAAGAGTACAATATACTGAGCATTTGTGTTATGGTGTTTGAAACTGTGTGTTGTATTTCCCAAAGATAACACAACAGTTAATTTTCTGCTTTAGTTATAAAGCTTTTCCTCAGCATCAGTTGCTACTAAGTAAGTCCCTATCATTTTTCAAGGGCGTAACTTGCAACAAGACAGCAATAACAATTACATATTGTTTTCAAATAAGATGCCATTTTCCTTTCTGGCAGGCAGCAATGGGTTTTTAATGTGTAACATTTGTTTAATAAAACTCACAGATGCTTCCTTGACAATTGCAAAGGAAGAAAAAAGAGGAAAACAAACCCAAAGAAAAGGCAGAAAATATAGAGAGCAAATGAAAGATTCAGCTTCTATCACAACTATTCATCTTGTGTCCCAGGCTGATTATGTGCATTTTGGCTGGATCAGACATCTCTGGTGAACCTGTGCATAGCAGGGATGTGCTGCAATTTGAAAGCCTGCTTTGCTGAAGCATTGCCTCGATTTCCCACAAACTAAGAAATACTCTATGCTACCAGGAGGCCCCAACTTTGTGAAGATCACAGCATTTTGGCATTTGAATGCTCCTGAGGCAACCTGGCTGAGCAGGACAGATTTTTCTGTTGATTACACATGGCTGCTGTATCTCCAAGGTCTGTCTACACTTAATAGTGGGTGTGAATTGCAGCAGACAACATTTCTTCCTTTGGAGCAAGAGATAACATATATAACGTTTCAGAGACTGACTGTTTTTATGGTAAGCTGAAAAATCTATCATTCTGATCTTAAAAACAAACAAACAAAAGGAAACCCCACTTTTTTGCAGTGAAAAAAGGTCATGGCTACACCAGAGAAAGAGAGAGGGGAAATGGAGACACTGCAAAAAGCAGGACAACTTTCCAGCTGAGAGTCCTGAGCCCTTTTAAATAGAAGAGGCCAATCTCCATTATTATCTCTACAACTATAAAATTATGTGGGCCTGAGAGAGGAACCTCCCTTGGGTCACCCAGCCAGCTGCAGAGCTTTAGTGAGATCTTGGGGTCGCCCAACTTTTGTTGCACCCCAACCACTGGCTAATCAAACACCCACTCTGAATCACGCTGGAAAACCATGCAAGTAGAGCCAGTTGAGTAAAAGCAAAAATCATAGGGGATAAGCTTTCCAATATGTAAAATAACAAACATAAATACAAATATAGAAGATAAATGCAAATGGCAGCAATCTCATTCTGGTAGATGAAGTGCATTGTGAAGTGGCAGTAGTCTAACCTGAACGAATGCAAAAGCCAACATCTACAGAAGAGCCAGGACAGTAGCTATTGCCATTGCTTTTTCCATGTCTGTTTTTTTGAGTCCTCCAGCATATCCAGTGAGTGGCAATAGGCATTTTTTTTTCCCCTGAACAGACCCAAACCATGAGACTTTGAAGAGTCCATCAGCACTGCCTCATGGCTGGTGCCATCAAGCAAGAGACAGGCGACTCTGAGTGACTCGGTCTAAGTGGTTGGACAAAATCCAGGGTCTCCATGTATTCTGCATTACAAAGAAGAAATGGTATTGTTACTGTGTATCTTTGAAGCAATCCTGCTTACCTACAAAGGTCCTGTTCCCCAGGCTCAGGAGTTATCAAGCTGCAGGAGGCAGTTTAGTTTGCACAGCTCTAGGTCAGGTTCAGCCAGAACTCAGCCCACCAGCCTTCTCCCCTCAGGTTCCCACGCTTGCTCCATCTCCAGTGTGGACCATTTCTTCGCTCTCAACTTCTCTGCTCTTGTTTCTTCTTTTATGCAGACACAAAAATTTCCAGAGAACAGCTGAATAGGTCATGACTAGTACATCTCTGTGCCTTTGTTCTGGATGGTAAAAAAAAACTCAGTACATGGAGCGAGGTGTCTGAGTGTTATACAAAGCAGGTTCAGTGAATTTTCCCACATCTGATCCCAATGCCTTTAATGTGAATGACCATCTATGCAATCCAGTATTTCCTAATCATAGCAGATCCAAGAAATAGTGCAGCAAAAATACTGTTTCCTAAATTTAGGTACTCTGCAAATGCTTGCAAATTCAATTTATATTATTATGTGATACCAGCACATTATAATTTTTAATTAAAAATTATATCCCTTTGTAACATCTACAGCTCTTTGACATGGCTGTCATCTAGAAACAAGGCAATACGAGCTAACAGAGAATGGGACATCACATCCTGACCTTGGTACACAGGGTCTTTTTTTTCAGTCATGACATAAACATTTCACCGGCACAAAAAGTAATTGGCAAGCATCATTTTGTAATGGATGGCAGACTGGAAAGGGAGCAGTTCCCAACTGACAAAGCAGCCAATGCTTCCTCAGATCAGCCTATAACTTGTGACAATATTGTGCTCAAAAATTCCTCTAGAAAAGGGATTCCTCAGCTACAGATCAGGAGATCCTTCCTCATTATCCACCAGAAACTATAAGTAAATGCCCCAGGAAAAAAGCAAAATAAAACATAAGCAAGAAATGCATCTAATTCTTATTCTGTAACAAGTACAGTTTATTTTTCTCTTCCTCCAGCAAGCGCTTTTGTTTTGTGTCTTGTTTCCTACCTGTACGTATTAGAGTTGAATACTAGGGATAATGGTAAAAGCAAAAGGAGACTTCTTTTTTTAAAGCAGAAAAATCCAGCAATGATCATGTTCTAACTCATAGCAATGTTGTGAAAAATCATGTGTTTATAAGTCTGAAGAATTTTTAAGGGATTATATGCTGAGGATGGGACAGAAAAATATCAGCCAGAGTCACTGGTGTCCTCTGATAGCTTTTTGTTTGTTTAACCTGTAAAATTCTCATTAGTTTAAATGGAGGCAGGATTTCAACCTATGCAAATCATACCTACCTGAGAAATATGCATAGATTTTAATATAGGACACGTATATGTTCAGTGTGCCTTCCCACATACAATGCATTTGCTATATTGCAGACGTCTGAGCTGGTGGCATGCATTCTGTAGCCATGCACAGTCCCTGCGCTGTTACAGCCAGCCCACGTTGCCTCCTTAGGCATTTCTTTCCTGAGGCTTTGCCTGATGCTGTTTTAATTCTTCACACCCTGGGACTCCATCACTCACTTTCCTTGGGAGATTTTTCCGCAGTTTAGTAGATATTACTATGGCTTTTTTTACCCCTGACATTCATCCTGAATTTTACTTTCCTTAATTTAATTCTGTTCTCTACAAATCATTTTTTTTCTCCATGGGTATTAAGGTGTTCCTTTTTTATTCCATATGAATTCAAACTATTAACAACTAGAAATTTGTATTATTTCTTAGTTGGAGAGACTGAGTCTTGAGCAGTTATAGGTAATTATGAATTGTACTTAGGGGTCCGCTAAAACTTTCTGCCTGATTAACTGTCCCTGCAGGGACAATAATTGCTGTTACACATGGAAGTATCAAATGCAGAGTGGAGGCATGGCCCTGCCAGCAGCGTACAGGGCAGCACTGACAGGCTCCGAGAACAGCTCTGCGCAGTCCCCCAGGCTGGGAGAGAAGAGGGAACTGTATCAAGACCAAAACAGACCCATGAAATGCAATGCTGGAGGGGCCATAGTTAGATGATCTTCTCTCCAGTCTATTGTACCGCAGTACAGAAACAGGGAAATGTGACTATTCAAAATTAAATTCATAAGAAGAGGAAGGACTGGTTTATATTCTGATTTCACGTTGGCTTAAATCAGGAGCTGCTCTAATAATCCCATGGAATCGGATGGGTCTGAGCGCCAGCTGAAGTAAAAGGGAGCGCAGGCAATGTGTGCTGCCAAGTTTGCTTTTACTTATTTAATTATTTTTCCACCAGTGATGCTTAAAAATCAATTACAACAGGTACTAACAGAAGACTTCAGGAGCCTTTCCCAGCTGTTTTAGGCTGCAACCCCCAAAGCTTGCCTCTCATAATTCAGTTTTAGCTTTAGGCACTTTAAAGTTAATAGACTCATTTAAGCAAAGGGCTTATTTGAAATCCACATTGGAAAAAAGTGAGCATAAGTGTGCTAGTGCCAAGCTATAAACACATTTATACAGTGCAGTAAATCAATACCGCTGCCTTTCCTTGGAGAGACCAGGCCAATTAAGCCGAATGTACAGGACATGATGATGGAACCTGTTCAGCTTATTACGGGACCAGTAGCAAAGACTGCAACCATACTACCCTGCTGAGCCTCACTTTGACATTCCCCTGCCTGGCCAAATTTTAGCCCATTTGATTTAAGCTTGTCATGCACTGACTGCCAGAAGAGAATAGAGACTTTTTTGGGAAATTATTTGGAAAAAATGGTGGGAGTCAAAGAGGATTCAAGGAGGATGATAGCTTATGGTTTCACTGTCTGAAAAAGTTTGTGAAGTTTTGTTGTTGGAAGAGTCATTCAAATACAGACTAGGCTACGAATGCTGCAGCTTTTTTCTGTAGTCACCTGCTTAAATTTAAGCCTGTGTGTAGTCATGTCTATTGAAATGTTTGCGGGTTGGCTGTCTTCCTCTGGACTGGGGTTAAAGTTATTTGTAAGTTATTAACTTATGAACCCAAACTGATCTTGATGACCATGCAGGGCATGGAAGGGAGGGAGAAAGACCATGAGAAAAATGAACAATGAAAATGGAAAGACATCACAAGCATTGTGTGGGTGCAGCATGAGGACGAGCAAATGGGATCAGGCAGGAAAGGTGATGCCTATTTACATCTTCCACTAGGATAGGGTCTACAGATGTACTTGGACTCTGTAATGTAATAAAGATGCTACACTCACTCATAAATTCTTACATAAGTAGAGGTCATATAATCTGACCAGTGACTTTTTGTTACTGGAGCATTTCATTCAACTGCCTTAATTACAGGGCTCCCCCACCTCCCCCTCTTTTAAGTGTTATGCAAAATACAAAACAAGGTTACGAAAAAGGGACGCGATGTTATGGAAAGCTGGTTAGCTTTTGGTGCATTAAGTCCCTGAAAATTATTTATATTTTGTTTTTATGTAAAACCTGTCATTGACTATTAAATGTAAAGTTACCATTGCCTGAATGGGTGCTCAAATCACAGAAAGCTTAGTGTAGTTGGAAGCTGACAGCTGGTAAAGCTGTCTTATAAAAACTCTCTAAAATGCATTAGAATGTGCACAAAAAGTAATTTTTTAAATGAGAAAAAAGAGGCAGAAAAGCTGCCAAAAGCTCTTTAAAGCAGGAGGAAGAGATTTCCAAATAAAGTGAAGTGCTAAAGGCAACTGCCAGGTCACCAGCAGTGCCTGCCCAGGTCCTGACCCACGGCACTGATTATCCATCTGCCTCGTCAGGTGCCTGAACAGATTCCCCATCCTATGGCTGGGCATAGGAAAAGGCCTCTTTTCCTCTTCTCACACATCTTACTTTGTGGGTAGGTGTTTCAGAATTATTTTTAAACTTTGTACTAGCTATTTTTCTGTTTGTACTTTCACTCATCTCATTACTCGTTTCACTGCTCATTTACTCACTGGGACAAAAATTGATTGAGACAGGCAGTAAAGAAGTGTAAGACTGTGAACAGAAACCAAACTCATTCACCTCATGAGGTTAGCAACTCACCACACCATCATAAAACAGAGGTATATTTACCCCTAAATCTTGGCTTTTGGAAAGCAAGGAGAGAAACACATAAGCACAAAGCGCGTAACATAAAACTGAAAATCCACAAATATCTCATCCTAGTAGGGCAATACACTCACGGTGCTGTCCCTGATGGGAAACAGCCCATTCCCCTAAAGATGCAGCGTTCATAAACAGCTCGTTACTTGGCAGTCCTTTGCAGGAGAAATGCTGTCACCTGAAGAAATAAAGGAGCTATCTTTGCATGGGCCGTGGAAACTTTTCTTCTTTTTCATGGCTTCTGTACAGCGTGATTTAGTGAGGTGGCTATGGTCCAGTAAAATACATCCCAGCTCCCATCCCCTCTCCACCAAAACTGTCATTATCTGCAGAGCAAAAAGAGCGTAGAGTGAAAGATTAAAAAAAATCTCATGTGTGAGCTGTTGATAACTAGAAAGTAATTCTTCTGCCTGGCTGCCTCCGTGGGTTATGGCAGCCTAGCTAGTCCCCTCAGCGTGGTACTTATGTGCGATACCTTACCTTTCACAGCTAGTATTCTTCGTTTCTTAATATAGCGACTGCTTCTTCCAGTACATTAGTCCCATTTGCTGTTATAGCTAGGATCTCTAACCAACTTCATTGGTCCTCTTTATCATTTTGAAGACATTTTGAAAGGCAACTCGGAAACTTCTCTATCTGCCTTTTTCCAAGTGTGCTTCACTATTACAGTGTCCGTTATATTGAGTTTGCATCATCCTCATATCTACAAGGTATAAGAGATTTCATTCATTACAAATCCTTTATAGTAGTCTTAACTTCTTGAACGGATTGGCAATACATTTCATTACTAATAAGCCTGCACTTCAAAGCTGCCAAAGGCTTCACACGAATAGCAGTCTGGTGTGGCTGCAAATGTGCTTTTCCAGGCTCACATTCAGGCTTTGCAGAATACCAACTGCACAGACACATACGATAATAACTCCACGATTACTAGTTTTTGTTCTTTCATTCCCCCACCAAGTTTTTTTCCCTTTTCTTTCCCTTGGTGTCAGGTTCCAACCCAGGGATGAATGATTACTTTGCATCAGTACCTACTAACTTTACAGAAGGTGTCCCATTTGCCCGAGGTGAGGTATATTCAGTTGGTGGGGTTCTAATACTCCCCTTTACTGACTTCAGACTACATTCACTGTAACTAACCCAAGTTTAGCATCATTATTCCTGATTCTCAGCACAGCAAATGAGATCAAAATCTGCTTCAGTGAATATACACTCAGAATAAGATACACAGTTGATTATTACCTGCATGTGAAACAGCTTAGATTGCCATAGCCTCCTTTTTTTCTCCTCCTGTAGTATCAAAGAATGGCATTGGTACCAAAACCTCAGTGGGGCTGTCAGCTGTAAAACATTTCAAATAATCCCCCAAAACTTTAAATGGTTGACTTACTTGTGGCACACGATGTGGCACAATATGGAAATTAAATATCGGGGTTGTATTTCACCATCAAGTCCACAAGGGGTTAATAAAGAAGGCCAACTGCTGTTTGCTTTTCTGTGATATAGACTTATACAAGCACATTAATTCCTCATCAATTTGTAGTTTATCTCTGAATGTTCCCCAGTGGTGTTCCCAGTCGCATTATGGAGAGGAGTGAAATGGCCACAGGGATTTCAGAACAAATCCTTTGCAGAGAATATACTAATTTACAATATGTACATTTATTTACTTCCACCATAATTGCTACATCTGCTTTATTGACATTAATTAATTAAGCCTCATTTAATTAATTGTGTTCTCTGAGGAAGGTGGTGTTGACATTTTGCAGCTGGTACTTGAGAGGGGAGCTGTGGAAGGCAAAGTTCTTGAGAGCATCCCTGGTTTGAAATCCTCTAATTCTCCATACTCCTGCCAGTGCCCATGGACTACGCTGGGCCATGCAGCTGCAATGTGCTGAATCTGAGCCTTCAGCCTTCCCCAAACCGCAAAAAAACCTTCAAATGGAGAAATTACAATCCAAAATCTGAGCTGAGTCTAAAGAAATGCCAAGCCCAGAAACAGATATGCAGATAGCATACCTCGGGTTTCCTTGTAGTGCTCTCAGTGAGACCTCCTCCTCTATTTATTTACTCATTTAGAATTATTTAAACTTCCTTGGGTCAAACTCGGATGTGATGGGACAGATCTTCTGTTGTTCTGGATCAACTTAATATCAGCCTCGCATGTCTGACTTGCACATCATTCCTGCATGTGGCTGCACATCTTGTTTTACACAGATGGGCAATCATGCATACAAATGCTCCTATAATTTATCCCAGAGTTGCTGAACTGTTTATAAAGGCAACTTTCCATCTATTCCTAACACCCCACATCCTACAGAGGTGTTTTCTCTTGTTCCCAAAATATTATTCTTCACTAATTAAATTTTGGTAAAACAGCTATACCTTTGAGAGCTGGAGATGCTTAATCTCCTAACAGGCTCTTTGTGGTTAGGGGAGGGGAAAAAAAAAAAAAAAAAAAATTCCTAATATTTTCCACAGTGCTATGTTAGCTGCTAATTTCTTGTCAAAAATGGTGTTTACCACCTCTCATTGATGCTCTGACTTGAGTTTGGCAATAAAACCTTTGCCAACAACCATTTTACAAGCAAAACCTGCACTTTTCTCCCCGAAAGCTATTTCTAAGAACACTTTTTTTAAAGAACACTCTCTTTATCATTTCGTAGCTTAGACGTCCTGCTCCCAGTCTAGCTTTACTAATTTCAGCACCATTACACCAGGAATGAATGTGACTCCCTCGATTGTTTTTGGTGGCATGATGTCGCATGCATTTACTATATCCTTGGCAACAGCAAGGCTGCCCTGTGGCCATTTAAGAAGAAAGAAATTGAGTGAATCAGAATAAGCCATAGTCCCTGCAAATAGGGGGAAGAAGAAAAGAACGAAAGAAAGAAAGGAACAGCCAGGGAGCGGGGTCTGGGAAGATTAAGCACTGGTTTGAAAACAACGATGCAATGAACTGAAATCCAAAAGATTACTTGTCTACTTTCTAGCTGCAGCAATAGTCATTTCTCTGCTAATTACCTTCCCTTTTGTGGCGTGGGTGCCACGAGCAGTATCATAGCAGTAGTGACAGCCTGAGGATATACATGAGGCAAAGCTTGCACAGCCACCAGACAGATTTCAGGAATGAGTCTCAAGCCTGGGTTTATTTTGTTTTGCTTGCAAACATCTGAGCTCTCGGATTTGGCAAATAAAAAGCACTGTATGTCTTTCTCTTTAGGGCTCCACATAAAAATCATATCAGTGGTTTATAGACAACAGCATGGTAGTTTTCCCAGCTTCAAATGCTTTTGTGTTCCTGCTACACATCCAGATGGAAAGGTTCTCCAAATAAAAGCCAAGTACAGTGAAGGCATGTGCGAGTTTGCTTCCACCCACTTCAGTCTGCAGATATTTGTCTTACTTTTTGCTGTTGGCAAATCTGTCCTTGAAGGGCATAACTAGAGATTTATTAGAAATTCAAAAGAACCTCTCTTCCTGTCCTCTTTCACTTTGTCTTTCCTGCAAAGCAAGTTATCAGCAAACACTTGTCAACGTTATATTGCTGTAATGCAGATGGTTACAAGAAATAAGAAATATTTGGGTTTTCTGAATGTTTTCTGTCTCAGTCTGGACCCAGGGTGCTGCTTCCACCTGCAATTGTTTTTCCCTGCTGTTATCTGAAGCCCACAGCTTATAACAAAAAGGGCTGATTATGTAAAAACAAAGTGACATTGGGCTGTCAAAGCAAAATATCCTCACCACAAATCCCAGGCTGGGCCTTGAGCCGGCAGCTGGATTGCGGAGCAAGAGGAATGCCTTTGTGGAAGTGGAGTGGAAACGCGTGCTGCCAAGCGGGGCAGCCCAGCCAGTGTGCGGCTCCCCTTCAGGTCCTTAGTCACGGGAATGGGTCAGCCTCTTCACACGAGTTTCGCAATTGCTTTTATGCATCACTTGCTTCTAGCTCAGAAGGGGCACAGAAGATAGGGACCAATGGCAGAATATGTGTGGCTTTAATAGGAACAATCTGGAGCCAAGTACTTCCCTGCGAAAGACTTTTGATGTGTAATAGAAGCCATACTCCTCCACAGTCCTGAATAAACTAGCCCAGGAAAAACCAAATACTTTTGCTAAGGGTTTGAATTTTATACATTAGCTCTGTCTCATAAAGAACATATGATTAAGTGGATTCTTTTTCTTTACATGAATGCAGGCATGCTGCCGATATCCATAAGCTTCATTTTACACCACGTCAAAGGGAGCTGTCTTCACTCCTTCGCCTCATATTCCAGATTAGGACCGATACTTCCACTGATAATTTCAATAGAAACTATTACTCAAAAAAAGTTTGTACCACATAACCAGGGGCAGGCTTCATCTCACCTAAGTTTACGTGTCTAAAGTTGGGCATTGAGTCTAAGCTGCTTGGTTTGGCTTTGTCTATACTGAATGGAAAAAGATATTTCGCCATAGGACAACAGTTCCCTCCATAGCATAACTGTCACATGGAGAGGTCTCCAGAGGTACCTGTTTTTCTGCCTCTGCCAGTGTAGGGCAAACAGTTAACCCTTAACTCTTAATCAGCTGATGCTGGGTAAGATGCATTCCCCTTCATTCTGTTCTTAAATACTGAATCACTAAAGCATCTTAATTTGATGTTTTGTTGGGTAGTTTTGTGAAATTCCTCCCCCCATCTTATTACAAAAACAGTATAAAAATGTGCAAAACTGCTCCCTCTTGCAGGATAAGGTTTTAATTTCAACTTTGAACTCACCAGTAACACAAACTGTAATTTCAGAAAGGCTGCTATTATTGTTAAATTAGAAAGTCAAAAGTCAATTTTGGGTACAAGAGTTTGGTTTTTAGTAGAGCTTATTACTAGAATGAAGACATGGCTTTGATAAATTCGGAACACACCCAAACTACAAATCAGAGTTAATTTCCAAAAAACCTCCTCCTTGGCACGCAGTCAGCTGACTTTGTTTTTCTCTGGGTTTTTTTGCAGAACTCTTGGCAATTTCTACACAGGCTTTGCTGGTTAAGACCAATGATATCTGTAGGATTACTGCCAGAAGGAGAAAAAACCCCAAACATTTTAGACCCCTGCTTCAGAGAAGCCCTGTCATGAAAGGGAGCTGGAGAAAGCTTTCCCCTGGAGTAAAGCAAATGACATGAAAAAAGCTGAGAAATGCAGTTCAAAGCCAAGATCATACTCAGGGACAAGGTCAGGACTCTGGAAGGTTTCCGAGTCTTGGAAAGCTGGGTTCACAGGAAAGGGGTAAACCCACTTTTAATATAAAGAAGAAATCTCTTAAAAATTGAGAGTGCATGAGTTTAGGTATGTAAAGAATAAATATTACAAAGGCTTCATGGAAAATTCTAAGGAGAACAAAAAAAATCCAAAAATTGTATTGGCCTTGGTATGTACGCATTCACCACGAAGGTGGGTTAAACATGCCCATGCGACTGCTGAGAAACACTAGGTTTCTTCAGAGGTGCCATGCAAAAACCTTCTCCTGACTCCTCAGCTGTCAGTCAGCTGTTCAGGTGACACCCGGCTGTATGACAGCTTCCAGCTGGCCAGGGCAGCGTCACACAGGCTTGTGCAACCCATATTCACCAGTAGTTTTGGCGTCAGAATCAGGGCACCCGCATCACACAGACTGCTCATGTGGCCATGGCCTCTCTTCTTCTGGACACTCTTATCCACATCTCTTCATCAGTGGATGTCTAGAAAACAGGTATGGGATAATGGAGACCCCGTGCTGTGGTTCTGTCTGGACCACTTGATCTTACTTGCCAATTGCTCTGAATTATTCACCCATAAACTTAAAGCTGTATCTTCTGCAGTTAAGCTATTAAGGGAAGATTTATGTATCATAATTGTAAACTGAACAAAATGGGTTATTTTAAAGTGGAATGGAAATCATCAGTATCTCAAAACCTTTTCTGAAACAGAAATGTCTTCAAAGAGTAGTAGTTCTATGTAATTATGTAAAGAGCAAACTGCTTTGCCAAGCAAATGCCATGTTAGATTGAGGTTTATGCTCTTTCATTGCCCTTTTCTGAAAAAAAGGGTACTATGACATCTGCTAGAAAAAACAAACCAAGTTAGGGTCTAGCACCCTTTGACTCACTAGGGTCAGGAGGAAATACTGCGTGGGGGTTTAAGCTGAAGAAGAAAACAAAAAGTATGTGGTAGCCAGAGACAGATGCACCATGCTGAGTGAACAGCATGCTGACCTAGGTGAAAGAGCTGCCAGCCAGCCAGGTCTTGGACTGTACTCACACACATGTATTGCAAAACCACAGCCAAGTGCAATGTCAAAAAATGCTCACCCAATAGCTTGCAGGCCTGGGAATACCCATTATTCCATGACTCCTGATAGTAAGTCTGGTTGGCAACATCTCAGAAAAAGTCTCAGCTTCTTGGTTCCTAGAGCTGTTCTTCCACTACAGTAGCTAATGGAGAGATCAAGGTGGGTAGCCCTTTTTGTGAGTGCATGGTTGCTTTTCATGCCCAGCTTCCTATAAAAAAGGTGATCTTTTCACTGCCAACTTTCCCTAACCTCTGTGAGACATGGAGATCACTGTCTGGGTTCCTGGCCAGTATCAGACTTCTATTTTTGAGAATAAGATAAGGCAGAGTCACTCGGTGAACATACCTGACTTTCACTGCCCTAATAACACATTCAGTGCAAGCAGCTGGGATAGTACGCATCCTCCTCAGAGCCCTGTATTACGTACAGACGCATAAATTTATGACATTAAGTTACATTTGTGACATTAAATGACATTTGCTGTGGTTTTTTTCCCATTTTGTGATCCATGGTTTGACACATTTACTAAAATTATTCCTTTGTTTTAGTTATGAGTTGTGGGCTGAAATTTCTTGAGGCTTTCTTTGAGAGCTTGGATGCCCCTCTCTTATTAAAACTGACAGATGGTCCTATCTCCTGGTTTGTTCTGAAAGCTTCAGCTATAAATTTTGAATGTGGTAGGTCTCCTGAAACAGGGAGAAGGGATACATGGTACAGTAAAACTGTTCCCTTTTATTTCAACCTCTTTGTAACCGCCTTTCTTCTCTATCAGGAAAAATCATGATCGTTTTCCCTGCTCAACGCTAGTTCCTTTCAAAAGCAATTTGCTGCTTGTGATCTGGTGTAACCGCTGCCCATGTAACCCTCGACTCTGTTCCTCTCCGGAGAGGCTCCACGCAGCACTTCCCACAACGGATCTCACATGGGATGCTGCTGGTGGAGATGGCCGAGGCTGGTGCAAATGAGGACCAGTGGGACTTGGGGTCCTGCTTCTCTCCATGTCCCTGTGGCCAAGGGAGAGCGAGCGCCCTTCTATGAGCTCCCTGTCCTGCAGCAAGGCTTAAGCGCCGCTGACTGCTGATTAACCTTTACAGTATTGCCAATCTGTCCCATGGTCAGCAGACCATGGGACCTGTCAAGTGTAGAGGGAATGAATTGTTTTTCTGATACAAAGCCCTTATCACTGAAGTATATCTTAGCTGTTACAACTGACAGTTACGATCGTAATTCCTAATTATTGAACAAGAAGTATGTTTTAACCTCATTGTCATAAAAATGTCTTGATTTTCCTAAACTTTGTAACTTTCTTTTTAACCTTTTCCCTATTTAAAAAAAAGTCAGTGAGCTGCTGATATTCTTTTAAATGCAGAACTAGAAAAATGTGAAATCCGTAAAGCTAAGGCAAATGCTGCTGCTTAGATATTAAAATATGTCAGCTTGCATCAGCACAAGTTATAATACCAATAGCTCCTTTTTTGTAAATGGGAGGAGGTTTTTCTTCAAATTCTAAATTTAATTATTTTTGCAGAATAGAGGACACCAGGACTAATCAGTTGGCAAGTGGCAACCAACTATAGATAGGTTGTACTAGCGGTTATGATTACTTAAGTCTTTTTGGCATCTTGCATCTAAGGAGAAGAGGGCACAGAAATTCATAAAAAAAAAGTTTTTTAGATGGGCTGAAGAACTTCAACCTCACCATGCTGCAGAACAGGAGAAAGTCCGTGCAGACCACTGGAGTTAGAGTAACTTGACACCAGTTTGAGTGCAGACAAAATGTAATGCATCATGTTTAAACCCTTGAAATTAGACAATAACTTCAGGACTCCATTTAACAGGAGACCAGCTACTGTTGTAATTTCTCCTTGCCAGCAGAACATTTATTTTGCTTATAGCCCATCTGGAGGCTGAAAGATGAGCTAAGAATAAGAGGTATGAGGGACAACGATGGGATAACTTTACTGTCTGTTCCATCAACCCTTGTCTTTACAGGCAACCCCAGTGGCACTTAACTTAAATTCCCACTACGCTTGCACAAAATACTTAGGCACGAATGAAGAGAATTAACCAAAAATCCCCCTAACAAACAGACCCCAAGCTATTCAAACTGATCTCAGTAAATAGGTTTAAAAAAAAGCATTTTCTAGTTAAATAGCAGAAGATCATAAAAAGGTTTGGCAGCTCCCTGAGTCAGTGACTTGAGACCTCTGTGATTCTAGTAAATTGTGAGGGATTTTAAAAAATCCCCGCAGGGATAGCTGCAGCTTTCTGTCTTCAGATATATGCAGGAATCAAGCCTTTTGTCCCAGGTTCATCCTGCCTCACCCTGGCACTGGACTAAAGTCCCCAGGGTAAGCATCTCCTACCCCCAGATCCCACCTGTACTCAGTGCAAAGAGGCAGTGCCAGGAGGCAGCTCAGCACAGCTAAGCTGTGTCTCTCCAGCCATTTCTCTCTCTCACTGACAGCTCAAAGGAGTCCTAACCTGGGTGCTTTGGTTAAATGTGTGAAGTTAGATAGGGTGCTTGCAGGGATTGGGAAGTGCTCGGTGTAGTGGAGTGCAGCGGGTTCACTCCTGAGCTAGTGGAGCTGCTAAGACCGAGATGGTGAAGAGCAACACAGTACAGCATCATGCAGATGGTACCTGGTAGGTGCTCCATTGCCATTTCCAAGTTTCACACAGAGAGAAGTAGATCAGGCTTCTCTTCACCTCCAGTATGGCTGAGTCAGCCTCCTGTTGAACAGAAAATATGCATAAGATTTTGCTTCTTGCAAACAGCTTCTTGCTAGCAGGAAACTATTTGTGATGTCTCTGGCCCTAGAGAAGTGCCAGGCACAATTAATATTGTTTAAGAAAGCGTTTGGCTTGCCTCTGATGAATAAGAAAGGTCAGAGGCTGGAGACCTATGTTGAAAGCTAATTGCTGAAGTTTTGTCTGGCTTGTGTTAGATACTTGGATCCTACTATACAAGTTAGAAGTGCAGAGTGCCCTAAATGCAGTATTTTAATTTAAATGCTTATAGTACAAGAGAGAAACAATTCACTGATCATCTCATTAGAGGCTTAGCTATTTGCATCTGGACAGCTTTTCCTCTTTGATCTCATAAGAAAAATGAATAGAAGTTTAGGACATGTTTATTTGCTTTTGAAAAGGCCTGGATCCAAGCAAAACACACTTATATCTGGGAAATAACAATGAGAGGTTGTAAACGTATTAAATACCTTTGACCAGCACTAGATACCAAAACAGATTTCCAAGGTTGAAGAATTCAAGAGTGCTGACTCCTGGTTTCCATTTGACTCCCATTAGAAACCTCATTTCTATGCTACTAAATGAAACAATGTACTTCTCCCTGTGGACACATGAATGAGTTACATCGTCATTGTTTGGTTTTAGTTTTTTCCCCCTTGTAGTCTTCAAAAAACTGCAAGCACTGTAGCCTGAAAATTTCATGAGTAGAGAAATCTCTGCTCCCATCTATTGGTGAGCAAGAGAAGAATGCCCATAAAACTAGTTAATCTGTTTAGCTGTTTTACCTGGGTCACTGGATGGACAGATAATCCAAAGAGGTAGGGGCTCTCTGATACCATCTGTTCATTAATAGAAAATATGGCCCTTCTTTGTCTTTCCCTCCTCATTCCTCCAGTGGCACTTAGGGGAGACATCATAGTTACATTTCAATGACCACAAAGTCTTCTCAGCATCCTGTACTGGGACGACATCTCTTTAAGAATTCTTGCAAAGGATTTAACGAGTAGACCTGATGGAGAGACAGATACATGATAGAGTTGAACAAAGGAAAGGTTTTTTCATGCAAACCATGATAACAGCAGCAGAAATGAGACATCTTTGGGGGCTGGACTAGATGATCTTTAAAGATCTTTTCCAACCCAAACAATTCTGTGATCTTCACTGAAAACTCTTTTACTAAGCCATGAAATAAAACGAAACCTTCAGACTAGTTTTTAGGAAGAAGATTCAGAAAATAACAGAATACTGATTTGCAGGGGGCTGGAAACAGACCTGCTCAGGCAGCAGGAGACCTCAGGAGCTACGGTGTCCAAACAGTGCTAAACTATAGGGAAATTTAGCAGGTAGGAAAGGAGAAATGATGCTCAGAAAAAAATGTATGCCTACAGGAAATTCACAGCATCAGCTGGCAACCAAGTCAATGGACCATTGCCAAAGGTACTGCATGAAGTAGATGGTTTTATTTATTGTGCATTGTTTTCCCAAAGTTACTGGTATCTTTGCCTTGCCATTAGCGAAGGCCTCTTTGTTTCAAAGAGTTTCATACTTGCAAGTGATGAACTATTGCCTGAAGGCGCTTTGAAAACATTCTGGGTGGGAAGGGACACAATGCTGTACACTGACTTTGAAGAGGGGTCATTTTTTGAACACAGTCTTGTTGCTAGCAGGGGCTCTAGATGGGTTCTGGGTATCCAGTAATTAGATGTGGTGGGAAGATCCCAACTAGGTGGAAGAGAAGGTAGTCAAAAGAAAGCAAGTTACTGGATTCATATGGAAGGGCTGAATTTCTGAGATCATCAGCTTCTTTGCTTGAATTTTCTCAGCATCTGAATCTTAAGTGAAGCCTCTTTGCCATTGTTAGGAGCAACATTCAGTTCTTGCCATGCTCACATCGATGGCCATTGCTATTCCGAGATCATTAGGAAGAGGTACAAGCATGGTAAGGAATGTAAAAGAGGGTTGGAGGGAAAAGATGCTGTTGAATAAATCCATACTGGGGTGCTGAGACAGAGTATCATTCAGCAGAATGGTTTATCACTAAAAACTGGCATGTTGCAGCTGAACTGAGATTTTCTAAAGAAAACTGCATCCACAGACAGCTGACTGATGAGTTCACATTATAAAAGACTGTTCAGGAGTTCATCCACTGAAAGGCCATTTACGGGCTTTACTTTCTCACGGTCCCACTCTGGAAAGAGTTACTCTGCTTGTAAGAGTTACACAGCCCATGCATATCCTCCCATTGTTTCAAGTTAAGGGAACATCAGCTGTTTTTTCTATTGTGAACAGGGGCCACGATGGAGGGCTAATTGGTTCTGTTCAATTAAATGTCTGTTTTATGAGGCCAGGCTATTGCATGCACCGATGCTGGACAATGGGACAGCAGTCTGACTCTGTGATCTCTGCTAGACAATGAGCATTTAGGCCACTTCTGAAGGATTTGGCAAGAAAACGCCTTGTTTCTTTTTCCACACAATAAAAACCCCCAAAAGATAATTATGTAATTCAGAGTGGATAATGATTATCCATGGTTTGGAAGGAATTTCTCTTTGACAAAAACCCCTCTGCATCTATAGTACAAGCTGATTTTACTGGAAACTTGCTATCAGCCAGAGGAAGCAAGCTTCCAGAGAAACTTTTTAAGGTGTGAAGTATTTATTAATTTGTCAGTGCTAGATACACTGTACAAGGATACATAGAGGCCATTCCTAGCAAGCCATATTAGCAAGCCCACAGGAAGGAGTAAGGGGATTATTTTATTTAGCACATCTCCTAGAGGCCCCTTTACAGGGAGGAATACATAGCAATATGGCTCGTTATGCAAGGTAAATACAGTGTTTCCATAATATCACGGTTTTTTCCTTCTGTACCATGTGCAAACATGCTCGTTTATTCACCAGAAACATTACAATACAAGTCACAAAACTTATCGTGTAGCGTCCTCTTTTCAGCTCACGACTGTATGCAGCCCATGGGGAAATGAAACACACCTTAAAAATGTCTGAATATATCCACTGACAGAAATACTGGCTTTACACTGGTTTGTTGGGTTTTTTGTTTGTTTGTTTGATTGTTTCTATTTCTTGTATCATACTGTTCACCAGCATTAAAGTTGCTGCCAGGTTTTTGGTTAATTTAAAAAATGTAATGAATTTGAAGCATTGATATTTATTAAAAAAATAGATGTTGTTTCCATTAAACTTTTACACAGCCTTCCTTGTGCAGAGCACTCTTCACAGGGCCTCATACAATGGTGCTAACACTTCCCTATTTCTACCAGAAATAACTTTCCTGATGCATCCAAGTGCCACCTTTATATTGTATACCGTTATTATATTTATATGGTTTCCTGGTGCTGGGGGCTTGTATTCTTCATGTGGCTAAGCAGGACACACAAACCTTTTTCTAACCCTAGCTGTAATACATTGTGTCAATGAAAGAAATCACAAAAATCTTATACGGTGAAAACTGCTTACCAAAAATGACTTATAAAATAGACTGCTGGAATTACATCTGGGTGTAGTGAATGTGCATGAAGTGAATCACTTGTTCAGCTCTGTCAAAGAGGCATAAAGTGAATGTTCGTTAGATATTACTGTGACTTGCAAACAAAAAAGCATTTTTATTACTGCTTATTGCTTGCATTGCACTAGTGCCAGGTGGTCTCCCACCAAAATGAAAACTTCTATTGTACTGGGTCTCAAACAAACATAAATTAAAGCAAAACAAAGAAAATATACCTCAGCAAAGTACTTCCTACTCCAATTTGAAAAAAAAAAAAAAAAAAAAATTGTTCGGTGAAGGTTGGTTTTTAAGTCACAAGCAGTTGACTTTGGAAATAGTAACTATATCATATGGTTTCATTTTACTATTGTTGATGAATAACTGAAGAAAAATTGCATAGCAACTGTTCACTAAAACCAGTACAATGTGAAACACCATTACGTTCTATGAAATCAGGACCCATCTCTTCGCAAGCTTGCATATGAGCACAAGCATAGATTTCTGCAGGTTCATGCTAAGTTTGACTTGTCTCCCCACCCCCATTTCTGAAAGGGAGGAGAGGATGGCTGGTGACTACTCACCAAGTCAGCTGAAAGCCATGAGTCCACACAGCATGCAAACACAGCAGCTGAACATCTTCCTTCATAGAGAATTCAGGAATGAACTGGATGCGGCAGGAAGTATAAACTAGGTATTAAGAAAGTACATTGGGGACATGGCAGAAAGATCTGCTAACAGCATGGAACAAGGAAGCAATAATTGTGTTTGATTTTACACTAAAACTAGTTCTAGAAGAGCAGGCATATTGTTTGAAATGCATTTTCTCCTCCAAGACCTGTGTCTTCCTCTTACCGTAATTCTCTCTGCAAAGGCTTAAGAAAGTCAGATGGCAGAAAAAAAAAAAAAATAATCCAGATTTAAAACTCATGAAAAGCAGATTGAACTGAGGTCTGGTTTCAAATCAGCATGTGCCAGCTAAAAAGCTAACCATACCTCTGCCCAAGTTTAGTGCTTTTGGAGATGAGTATGCCTGCAGGAATTGGTACAATTGCTGAGACTGTTTCAGAGATTCCCAGGATGTATATATTTAAAAAAACACCACAAAACAGAAACAAACATCAGCATTACAAAAATAGGTGAATAGGCTTTGCCTTGTTAGACTGACCTATGGATGTCAATCTAAATGCATTGCTGAAGCAGTGTTAGGAAAAGCCTCAAGTGTAGGAAAATCCTCCAGTAAGAAATAGAAAATGGTGCCTGCAGCTAGTTATAACACCACGTTATTCACTGTATAATAATTCAAACACTGGCTCACTCCAGATCCTGGTCTTTTAAAAAAAGAAGAGTTGGTCAGGCTGCTCTTGATCACCCCTGATGTGATAAAAGAGTCCTACTGACCAGAGGGAAGGTGGCTCAGCAAAGGAAAACCAGTGACACTCTTTGGATTGATGCTGATACAGTTGGGTTCAGCTACATAAAAGACACCTTAGAGAAGATGGGAGGCAGCCATCCCAGTGGTGGGAGGATCTAGGCAATGCAAGGGAGCTGCAAGCTTGGGAGCTGCATGAAAGGGGAATAGAAGAGGACTGCAAGGAAGCAAGGACAGATCCTCACAAAAGGCCAAAAGGACTAGGAAGCAATAGGAAAAGCCTCAGCTGTAAGCCTCAGACATGAACCTGTGGTAGGTGACCAGCAGAGCGTGCCAGCTGGGAATCACGCTATGAAATGAAGCAAGCAGTGGCCTAGAAGGAGCCTCTTTCCTCCAACCCCAACACCACACAGTAATACAACTGCAGAATGTTGAAGCTTACCAGCCCACCGTGGCAAGACGTTACAGGGTAATCTCCAGCCTGAGAGGTTCTGCAGAGAGATACAACAGGAAGGAGAGGTGAACCAAACTTAACAGAACCTGAAGGAAGGAACTTCGACTAATGGGTGAAGACGTCTACAGGGCCACAGGGAGGCCAGCCTTTGTGTACATGGCTGGACCACTAGCTACTACTCTGATATTTCTGTAGCACACTCTATAAAAAAAAAACAGAAGGCAGTTGCAAGCCTGGAGGCTTTTTGTGTTATTACACAATGTACAGAGTATGAAAAACATCCTAAAAAGAATGCCACAAGATCCACAGAAGATCGCCACATCTCACTTTCCATTTGGGAGAGGCAGAGACTGAGGCGAAACAGACCTTCTTAATGGACTTTGAATAGACAACATTCATTTCTCTGCCAGCTTATAGGCTCCAACACTACTCATCTAGTCCAAAGTAATTATGGTTAATGAGACTGCAGGTAGTCTAAATTATAAATTTTCCATGAAAACTATTTGACACTACCCCTTTACCCTGTAGCAGAATTTGAAGTATTGCCCATTTACAGACCATGTTGACAGAATTAGTGCAATATTTAGAAACATATTGGAAAAGAAAGATTTTTTTTCCACTGTTACAAAACAGCTTCAAAGCAGAAATAGTATTGCTTAGCAAGTGCCACATTAATCACTAACATACTGTAATAGGTTCTTCACAGAAAGTCAACCTAATTAGGTCTGGATATTTAATCTGAAGAATGGTTGCCACAACTGGGTTACAGCTGTATGATGACTTTGAACTCAACTTCATTCAATACATATAGGTGAGAGATAGTGTAAAGACACTTTTCCAAATAGTGATGGCTTGCTTTGTGGATGACTGGCCTGGTCTCCATAAACTTCAAGGCACGTAGCCTTGAAGTAGCAGCTCACATTAACTTTACAAGGCTAGTTTCAAATTAGCTACATTGGCTGTCACAGCATTCCCGCAATGTGGAAATCATCAGGAACTGCACAGAACAAAGTTCAAAAATTAGCTGCTTGTCTTGCGGCAAGCGCTAGACTTTCAGTACCTTCAGCTCAGGTGCACCTAATTTAGCTGCAGTCACATTGGGTAGTCCCTGTCTAACCATTGCCTGCTGTGTGACATTGGCATAACCACAGGAGAGCTGTGGGACACTGTGCTAAAGATACCGCTGCGATTTCCAGTGGTGTGATTCTGGGGGATGATGAAGACCAACTCAGAGGTATCGTCGTGCATTCAAACTGCAGCTGCCTGTGCACAACCAGGGGAGACAGCTCTCTAAATGCATGGACGGCACAGAATTATTTCAATGATGGATACTTCAGAAACACACAGAACAAAAGAAGTGAGCTTCATTTTCATCTGTTCTTCTCACGTGCTTCTCTGAGCAGAAACAAGTCCATGCACCAGAGCCTGGGTAGTAGAGAGCCCAGTGAAGTCTGAGAAACTCCACTCAGTAAACTTCTAATCAGTCTGCAGGAAAAGCCCATGGCCCTTTGGCTACTAGCATACGTGTGGAAGCCCCTTGTTACTTTTTTTTATAGCCCCTTGTTACTTATTTTTTAGCTCCAGCATGGCTTTGGCCTTCCCCATTTCACCACTAAGTACCCAAGCAATAATTTTATAAATGTTCTCTTGCTTGCCTGTCCTTGTTTCTGCTTCTTGTATGGTCTCATTTCCACGGCAGACCACTAAAAACCTTCTTGCTTAGCCAAGAGGACCTCTGCCATAATTCCCCACCTTCCTGTGCAAGGGTCAGTTTGGTCCTCAGCTTTCAGTAAGTTTTCTTCAAAATCAGCTCTCTCGAGCACCTTTGCCCCTTGTGGCAGCTTTTCAGAAGATCTTAAGTAATTAGCTAGCTACGCTTCCCTGTGTAAATTATGGTCTGATTATTCCTACAGCTGGTTTCAATAACTTTTTAGAACAATGTTTGATTTATCTGATGGGGAGAACAGGAGTCAGTTTTCCTAGATTTCTCCTATTCCCCAGTCATTTTTTAATTTGAATTCCAAATATTCTTGCCTTTCTTTTTCAAACCAAGATATCTGGACTAATGAAGGCATTTAGAAAAAAATGTGCTTTATCTAACTTGTAGTAAAAATTAGTATTTTCAGAAAACAGCATGAATTTTACAAATTAATCTAAAATGGCAAAATTTGAGCACAACTCTTCTTGACGTCTAGTTGTTGCCACTAGAGTGGGCCCAGTAATAACTAGAAGGAAGAAAATTAAAACCAGCAAAAGCGCCACATGTGCCTTTTGTCCCATATTATGCCTGTGGCTTAATTATACAGATGCATTGTGTGCTTAACTAAAAAGCAATAAAGGCGCTGCAAGAAGTACCATTAATGAGTCAGCATCACCCCCTGAAGATCAGCTTAGTTTCTGGAATCTTTCTGGTGGAAATGCCTTTTATTTCTTATGTTCAGCTTTGCCTCCAGCAGTCCATATCCAGAAGTGTCCAGTTTGTTGGTACTGGTGTAAATAGCTACCAAAAGGTGAAGACTGAGGTAATGAGCACAATCACAATCAAATCCTACCAGTTCAGTAGTACCTAAGCACCATGTAGAGGGTAAACTCCATGAGAGGATGTTGGCACAGAAGTAACAACTCAAAGATGTCTTGTCTTAATAGATTTTAAAGTTGAGAATAGTCTACCATGGGATGAAGGCACATGGTGAAAACGTGCAAGAACAACGGGGGGATGCAGAGAAGATAGCACTGAATTATGTGTATGTCCTGGAACTTCCTGCTACGATGGATTTCAGGATATTAGACGTTCTCAAGATACTTACTGTTCTACTGTCTCTTCGAGGACTTAGGACTTGGCCAATTTTAACTTTTGGAAGTTGAAAACAAGCCTTCCCTGAAGGCAGAGTAACTCATTAAGAACTACCGCAGGACTGCTCTGTACCTTCTAGTACATCAGTTTTGAAGAAGCATCCCACAACATTTAAAAATCACATTTTTACCAATGTATTTACAGAAAATGCTTGAGTAAGATTGAAGGAAAGTTGTAAGTATGGAAAGGCTAGAATAATCTTTTAATGAAAATTGCAGTTTGACAAAGATAACAGTTTTTTAAGAAGAGTTTCTTTTGGTGGGGGGGGGGGGAAAAAAAAAAGCCGCGGTGAAAAAGCCTGTCTTGGAATGGCCACTGAACACACAGGGAAGGCACAACCTCTGTCCACACTTCCACCTGAAAGGCGTTGGAAGACCTCTCCAAAAACGCCACGTACCATGGATACGTCCATCAACACAGATTCAAGATGAGCTCCTGCGTCAGTGCATTTAGGTGATCTCCAAATATACTATTGTATATTTTCCCTTTTTTCTGTAGCTCTCTTCAGTAGCCAGGGCCGTGGGTTGTTGGGTCCATCCTGTGGCTTTGGAAACACTGCCCATCTGCTTTGGATTTAAACACCTTACTTCTACAGAGCTTTCATTAGCTGATACTCCATCCTGGTGTTGCCAGAGAACAGCAAGCACAAGGAACATATTTACCCGTTTCTGAAAGCTGGCTAATTCACTGGATAATGTCATTCTTGGTGAATGGAAAGCTGAAAGCTATAAAATGTATTTTAAAAGTTCATTGTGAACACAAGAGTGCTGCAGGAAGTAGCAAGCTTATCAAAGATCTTTACGCTGCCTACAGTATCAAATGTTATGTTCACAGGAGAGCAGACAAACAAATTGGCAGGATATGCCAATACAGTCCAGACTAGAAAAGGTCCCCTGAGAAATTAATTTCCAAATCTTTAATCTACCACATTTTATGTATTTTTATCTACAATAGTGCAGCTTTTCACACACCCGTCATCTAAGAAAAATGTAGTTAAATACTACTGAAAAAAAGAAAGAAAGAAAAAAAGGAATGACTGTGTTCCTTTTTTATCTAACTGCATGTTTTCCCAAATGCAACTTGAAGCCACATTCAGCAGAATATTTACATATGTGCCTATGTCATTCAGACTGCCCAGACACTTTCTGTACTCACTGGAGCTCATCTGATGCTATAAACTAGGTGCTGAAATGCCCTACTGACTCAGAGACATAATTTAGATTTCTTTTTCTTTAAGGTGGAGCACAAAGAGCTAACTCTTCCTCCTGGAAGCCACAAGAGTTTGTTAGAAAGGAGATGATGTGGGAAACCTTGTGCCCCTCTTCTCCTGGGTGACATCAAGAGCGCTGCCAAACCTACCCCATTGAAAGATAGTGAGGTGTGACGTGGCAGTCAGCTGCTGTATCACTGTTTCAAGTACTGTCAGATCATTGGCTTTGCAAGGGTGTATTTTGTACCTGTGTTTCAGTTAATTACAATATCATGGAAAACACAGAAGGTGACTTGAACTCTTCCAAAAGTGTTTGGCATTACAGAGGACAGGCCTGTTCAGAAAGAACTGAGTTTAAAAGTTATGAGGAAACCCCAGGTTACAAGATTGTTTTAAAAGGGCTATTTCAGCTTTAGCCCATTTCTCTTCAAAATCACAGCTTTGCAAGAATTTATGTCCAACTTGCGTAACAGAAGGATTTTATTAGAAAAAATTTGTATTAATTTTAAAAAGCCAATGCCATGCCATCCCATGTGTTTTGTAGCATCACTCGTTGCTTCTGTCTGCTAAGCCTGGATAAAGAATTTAATTGCTAATAGCATAGCAATTGGTCTGATTTTGTGAAACTGAAGGGGAAGTGGGTTTTGTCTCCTCCAAGACATGCAAACCTTAATCCTTAGTTCTTTTAAGGAAAAAACACTTCATCTGAATGCAACAGAGAGTAGGTATTATAGATTGTTTTGAAACGCATGCACTGTGTATGCTCGTGGACATTGTTCTTCATATTCTACTTAGAGAGCTGCCATTGTATGCATTAAAAAAAAAAAAAAAGTGGAAAAAGCACAGCCTCTGAAAAGATCGTTTGCATTTAATTCCTCCCAAAATGTTGGGTTTTTTTCATTAACTTCTTTTCCCTTTCCCAGAGTAGCATATACAATTGTTCTAGACAGGATACCTAATCTACGACTCTTCTTATACACGGGACACTCACCAGTGCAGAATATCCTTTTATCAAGTTGATTCTGAAATCACTCTGATTTTATGTCATGATAAAACATACCATATTGAAAGAACACATATTTCCTGTTACAGGCAAACACCCACTGAGCACTCCTCATGACATATGGGGAACCTGTCTTATCCTATTGCTTTCTTGTTGCTTTTCAGGATATTTCATTGAAGGAATGAGAACAAATCAACTACAAACTTGGACGGAAAAAGCACACAAATTTTACATGTCAATCTCCAATTATCAGTGACCGAAAGGTCAAAGGACGCCACTCCAGTGCCACACTCAATATTCCTCACAGGTAAGCTCTTTCTACAGCCCTCGCTTTTATTTGTCAATCCTTTTCTGACAGCAGTTAGAAATTTCTGGGTTTATTAATTCCAAGTTTTGTCTGCATACAGTGTTTTCATCTGTCCATCCCCTCTCTGCCAAAGAAAAATGACCCCTGACCTCTGTTGCCAAATTAGACAGCCCTTCCTGTGATTCTTGGAAAATTACCTTTGTTTCTTTTGAGGAACCACAGTACTTTTGGGAACATCTTTAGTGCGGCCGTATCATTCTTTCATTGCAACACAGAATCCTTACTGAAAAGCAGCAGTAACGCTATTTAGAATATTATGCAAAGGAAAACACATCAAAATACCTTGGAAAGATGGTTCATCAGAGGCTTGAAATTCACAGTATTGCCCAGTCCTCTTTTTGGTGATATTTTTGAGTCTTTTCCATAAACGGTGCATTACTGAAAGTCAAATGTGAGATATAAAGACATAAAATAGAGCAGTTAATAGGATCCTACCAGCTCTGACTGCACTTTATGAATTTATATTTTCAGTCTGTCATTCCACGAACAGTCATAGCTCTTTACCTTTTGTGCTTTAGTTCCCATCACTTCCATGCCACTGTTCTTTTTAAGCAGTGCTGTCCATGTTTAAAGTGTTGTGGAAACAATAGTCAGAAACCACCAGTCTGCCTGAAAGAGTGAAAAGTAATGTTTTTCCAGTAGTGAAATACTGGCTTAAATATAGCAAAATCCTGTGTCTGTTACAGTAGTGCATTTAAGGAGAAGAATTCTTTTAAGAGCTATTTTTGCCATTCTTCTGAATCTGAAGCAATGGTGGTGTTTTGCTGGTTTCTACTGTGTAATTTCAATATGCAATAATCTCTCCAAGTTGAATAATTTGGAATCCACGCACGCTTTGCAGTTTCGAGATAATTTGATCTGAATAGCAGTTTCATGTAAATGTTTTGGCAGTAACAAAAATATCCTCAACATTACTACTTACAGCTTTGAAACACCAATAACGATTGTACATGCTGGCAATGAAAGAGCATGATAGGCAGGTTAAAAATCATTAATTCCTCCCTCTGAAACTGATATTTTCTCACTGAAAGGTTTGAAAACAAATCTACTTTCAACAGGTTCTTTCTGTATTAACGTGATACCAGCAACATCTGTGCAGCTACCCCTCTTCTCCTGTGGGCAAGCACTGTCCAAAGGAGCTTGAAGGAACACAGCTCTTGCTTGCTTCACCCCACAGCTGTGGGGTAAACATGGGATACAATGTTTGAAGTGTTAAATAATTAGAGGAAGCAAATGGAGAATGTTAACAATAGCAACAGGGAAATTTCTCAAGTGATTTGAGAAGGTTGTCTGGTGCAGGCTGGATGTTTGATTATGTATGCACTGGATACCCACTTCTCTCTACTTGAATGATACATGTGAACCAAGAATTGTTTGCTTTAAAACATCAAAATGAGAAATGACTATGTTCTGAAAATAAAACCTGGGAGTTTCAAGTCTGCCACCCCTAGGAAAGCCCAGTGGGAGGGATAGGATTGCTAGAACTAGGGGAGGCCTCCTTTTCCTTATTTGTTATCATTTAACAAAATCTGAAGGCATCTTCCTTTGCAGAGAGCAGGAAATAATTCCTATGCAGCTCCAGGGCCATACAGAGGTTATGGTGCCCATTTCACTTACAGTGTTAAACAATGGAGGGCTTTGGGATCATACTGGGGCTGTACCCAGTTGCCAAACACTGGACAAGAAAAAACAGAAGAGCACATGTACAGTGGGGTGTTTCTGACTACTAACAGATGAGAATATAGTGCTCTTAAGCCACCTTCTCCCTCCAACGTTCTCAAATACAACTGGTTGTGTTTCACTGCTGGGGAGATTTTTTAGGGTTACATTTGGGAGTGCATGGTTAGCAGCCTAAAAATTACAGCCCAAATGTTCCTGTTAATTGGTGATTGTTTTTGAAACCTGAACATTGTGAATCAGTGTTGTATTCTCAGCCTTTGCTCTGGGTCTGCTTGGAATTAGTAACCTGAAGTTTTATGGTGATAAACTCCAGCATCCTATCGAGAAGAACTAGTGTATGTGTTGTCTACATACTAACAAACACAACCATACTTCTGCTTGTCACTGAAAAATAAAAAGGCTTGTACACATGGCGTATATATAATACAATGTTAAGATGTCTGCATCTGGGAGACAGATTGTAGCTGCCACTTCAGTCCCAGGATGTGGCAGCCCAAGCAGTGTCAAGAGCTGAGAGATCCTTGCCTTATATAGAGTGAAACGTGGTGTCACTGACTTCAGTAGCAAAATTCTCTGTGACTTTTGTGTTTTGCCCAGGATGCATCATTATTCTCCATATATGGAAGCAAGTATTTTACCAGAACAAACATGATTTTTGCTACTCAGAGAATATGTAAGCACTTGGACATTTTGTAACAATGTTTATGAAATGCTCATGTCATTTATTTTTGCACAAATCTTCCTATTGTTCTATCCAAAGTTGCTTGTAATGCAAACTCTGAGGACAGTTAAATATCGCTTGATTAACTTTTACACAGTATTATCAATAGTGTGTTTGGAAAGGACTTAGAAATACATCTGGCTACAACTTTAATACAATTTACTAGGTTTGTATTGATGTGGAAAAATGCATTTCTTCATGTCTGTTAGCTTACCTTAATCAATTTGTTCTTCTCGTTATGAATCCAGTTTAACACCTTCAACTACTACGAGTTTTTGTTCTTATAACCTCCTCCATTTTCTCCCTTGTTTGTATAAAAGAAACACACAGCTTATCAGATACCAAATGGTGAGCAATGCTCTATTTGCTTTACAGAGCACAGACTCAGCTAAAGCTATCAGCTAAATACCCTCTCGTTTCAATCCGCTTATCACTAGTCCCTCACTTTGCAGAGATCCCATCTCTTGTTTGCAGGCTTGCGAGCCTTTCCACGGCAAGTTGTCTCCAGATGCGCGGTTGTAGCGTTCCTAGTGGTGTGTGAGCGATAGGAATTGAGCTGTGACACCCGGCTGAAACCTCCAGCACACCTGAGCCCTGCCCGTAGCCACCTCCTAATGCGTTTTTCACACTTGCCTGTGCTGTAAGGTTCCAAGCAGGCAACTTGCTCCAGAAGGGGTAGGCTCATCCCCTGCACTGTCTCAGAAATTGAGCACAAATTGAACTGATTTAAAAACCAGAACTTTTCAAAGCCCCTTTTTATTGTTTTCATTTGGGTTTGGTTTTTTTTTTTTTCTTCTTAGCTTAACTCAGTCTGGGTCGATATTCTTTACAATGTTAACCTTTCCTGATCAGTGCTTTTAGTACAGCTGTCAGAGTCAACCGAGGAAGATGTTAAGAAATCTTCTCTCCCATTGCTGCATTACCAAGGATGTTTCAATGAAAACACCACCCGTTTGATCTTAGTTATTTGGGAGCTCATCTGCAGCTTGTATCTCAGCAGAAAACCTAACAATCTGTTTGCGCTTACTGGGAAAAAGATATTGTCGCCTTGCCAACATAATTACATTGGTGAGTTAGGGAATAATGAGTGAGAACAGATGAAATATTTAGATATAAATAGTCTGTTTTCATGTGCTGTGATTGTCGCTAATAAGGCAAGGACGTGTGGTTTGTGGTTCAGGGACAGGATGAGGAACCAGGACATCTGGGTTCCTTTCCCAGCTTTACCACAGTGTATTGAAGAAGTCATCAAACCTCTTTGTACCCCATCAGTTGGAAGTGGATAATAATGCTCTGGGGACTAATTCTTTAATGCTGTCATTTTCAGATGTTCAGAAGGGAACAGCAATACAAGTGTACGATTTTTACATACTAGACACTACAATTTCTACACATATTGGTCCAACTAAAACTTTAAATCCCGATACCTAGAAAGTTTGTGAATCGATTTATTCTATCCTGACTTTAGGAATCTGACCCACTTGCAATTTCATAGCAATGACAGAAAAACAAGGAAAATTAAAACCAATACAGATGTTTGAACAAAATCCTGTCTGAAAATATGTGACTTAAGTTTTCTGTGACAAATTTTTTAGGCTTTATGCTCAAGACCGGTTTGTTTTGTTGCGGGTTTTTTTTTTTAACATCTAAAGCAGTTAAAGTAACAACAAGAGTACTATGTACCTAGAAGGGAGATACCAATGACATCCTTAAAGGCTGAAATGTGCTCATTTGTTCAAAGCCTATAAACTACTTAGGCCTTAACTCAGGAGGCTTGGCGGGATTGAAAAAGGACATACAGTGGCCATCTACAAAGGGAGGCATTTCCCCCAGCCTATGTCTATTTTGCTCACTGCAGCTGTAACTAATAAATTACTAAATCACAGATTAAAAGCATGTAATTAGTATAAAAGTAATTAAAGACAAGCTTCATCCTACCTAGGAGTAAATAAGCACATTTGGCATGTAAGTCATAGTGGAAGAAAGGTTTGTTTTTTTTTTTTTTTTAATGCATAAGCTAGCCAGAGAGTCTCAAAAGCAGAGTTGCTTCTTTGGCTGAGGATGGAAAAAAAAACTGTGCCTGGGATTTGAAAGCCTTGTGTTTAAGCCATGAGAATAATTCATTTGGGATGAGCATTATGCTATTTTAGGGTTTCCAGTTTTCATTTTAAACAACTTCAGTAGTAAAACCAAGAGTCTGTAATGCAATAATAATTTTTTACCTGCTGATGGATTCTGGGCATCAGATGGCTGTATCTACATTAGAAAGCTAAAGGGCCAAACGGGAGCAGATCTACAGTCGGTAATGAGGACCCCCCGTCCACGCGTGGTAAGGTTTTTTCAGTCTGGTCCCACGCGCTGACTGGCTGGTGTACCTTTCTGATATTGGTTTCACCCAAAAGCCTGGTTCATACACTCTGACCTGTGGTGCAAGAAAAAGCACAGCAAGTGGGAGAAATCAGGACAGTTACTTCAGAAGTACACTCCTGATTTGAACTAAAATGCCAACCTACCCTCACCCTATTTGTACTCTTATCAGTGATTAAGGGCAGTACAGGGGCGTGATTTGCACTCAGAATCCAGCCAGCCAGGCAAGACTGAGCACAAATTTTCCCTTGCTTTCATCGAAACGCAGGCAAGGCTTTGCTCTAAATCACTGCAGTTGGACAATGCTAAAGCAGCAGCTGAAATATTTATCGTGCAGCATAATTTCATACTTTTTTTGAAAGAGGCTTATAGCTATGTGTAAGGAAAATTGGCTTCAGTCTGTTGATTTTATCGCATTTGAGAACATACTTCAGAATAGTTTAGTCCACTGCAAAACTGGCATAAGAGGTACAATTTTAAATAAGGAGAATTAGCTCTTCACCATCACTCTAAGCTAACATTCTATTTTCTGTGATACTAAGGGAAAAGTGGATCTCCTGATGCATAAGAAACTCTCCAGGAATCTCCAGCAATTCATTTGTTTCCTAATTGATTTGTACACTAAACCAGAGAATACAAGTCTATGGTTAGCCAAGCCCTTCCCCTTTCCTATCCCCAGTCCTTGCTTTCACCAGGAAAAACGTGGGCACATGGCCTGCCAGGAAATCTTTAGCACACCCTGTCGGGTCCCCAATAAGGAGATGTAGGGAGCAGCATCCCAGGGCTTACTACTGAGTGCTCCCAGTGGAGATGGAGCAGTTTGTATTCAGAGCGGTCTAGAAAGTTATGTCAGAGCAGGCAAAAATTGGTGAGATGTCAGCTGAGATCCCTCGATCACCTCCAGAGTCTTAGAATATGAGCACATTCAGGGATACAGGGAATAGGTACCAGGAGGTTCATCAACTTTTCCATAAAAATTGCATTAATCATAATGATTCACATCATCATAACATCTTTCACACTAACCTCCCTAAAAAGACATCCCACACCAACACACACATATATACATATCTCTAGCTGTGTATGTACGTGGAGTCATGTAAATAACTATCTTTATGTGGTGAGACAAAGCAGCCTGAACAACCAAAAGATTTAGCAACAAAAATTCTTTTCCTATGCCATCAATCCCACTAGTAGTAATTTCATCTCAAAATGGAAAGCATAGCATTACATTATTTGAGCACAAAGGCCAAATTTCCCTGGTTGCCAGTTAGACCCCAAGCTCATACAAACGCAGCAGGAGAAACCTAAAATGATTTTGTTTCCTAGTGGCACTAATTCCATTGCTGGAGAAAATGTAATTACATTTATATTGACATTATAATGATAACTTTACAGGGCAGACTCCATTCTGTCTGTTAGGCCAGATATAAACAAAGCGCCAGCAGAGACCTAAGGAATTTCTGTTCCTCGGTGGCGGTGTGCCTGGCGGCCCAGCTAGTAATGTCAGCAGTAATAGGAAAGTTTATTCTGTGAAAAAGATAGTTAAGATTTAATTTTGTCTTAACTACAAACCCTCTCCATTTTGTATTGATCACAGCATCCTCAGACAAACTCCCTGTGGATTTTGCAATATGCAGACTAGGCTTTTGTCCTGTATAGCTGTCAAACTTGGAATCTCAACATAAAATCTTGTAGCAGTTATATATGTATGCGTATATGTAATACAATGTGGGTTTAAGAGCACAAGGTTGTACCAAAGAGGAGTGGGGTATTCATCATGAAGAGAATACTAACAAGGCCAAAGTATTCAGTCAGGATGCGTTAGTGAAAATGGCCATTTTCTCGTAACAGACCTTGTTGCTGTCTCCATCACAGCCCTTTCCGTGCTCAGCCCAACTTGCCACTCCCCCATGTCCATGCTGTTGGGGATCATCAGCAAAATCCCTGCGGAAATCTGCTGCTCAGGTGCACAAGTAGCCAGTGCATGTTACCATGTTTCAGCATTTGTAAAGAACAACAACAAATATGTTATGTATTTATACGAATGGAAACTTGTTACATGCCCTAAGAATTTTGTACAAGGTTTTTTATTAACTCTGTTGTATGACAGAAGTAACCTTCCCTGTATTACATGTTCAGTGCCCGTTATTATTAAGATAAAATGGCAAAGAAAAATTCTAGCAAGATTTGTAAAGTTCTGGCGGGGAGGGACGCCGCTATCCCCACGTCAAGGGCTGACCTTGCATTTCAGGGAAGCAGAACAAAATACGAATTTCAGTCACAGTGATGAATTTTTTCAACGCAGAGCTGATAAATGATCACAGCAAAGCTAGCACCCTGGAGATGCCTTGCTGTTGTGAACAGTAATTGCCTGCTGGCTGTTTGAGCCTGTCGGGATCCCATACACTAGATCCAGACTGGAGCCTGGCACAATTTTACTTGTGGTTTTGCTTGCTTATTTATCAATCTCAGTTGCCCCCGTATTAAAAGAGAGGCCCTTCAGGAAAATGGAAGTTCTTTCCTGAAATCCAAGGAGGTGGGAATTGGAGTCATTCACTGCTGGTACATTAATTTAATACATAGTAGCATTTTTAGATATTTATCCTGGCTATATTAATTTAATATGTTATGGTACCTGTGCCAGCCTACCCTATTGTTTTCTCAAAGCACTTTATCAGTGTGAGCTATTGCTAGTTCTACAGTCACGATCATACAAGTATTCATTACTTCTCTTGCATGAATGGTGCCACTGCCCACAAGAGAAGCAGTACCGAGGAAGGGTGTTTCAAATCAGGGCAGAAGGATTTATTTTTCCTTATATAATTCATAAAGAAAACAACTCTAGAGAGGAAAATATTTGCAAGCTGGAACTGAACTAAATTAAACAATTAGAAGATAGAAAGAGCTAAATAACTTACAATTTTCAAAAGTTAGACTTTGCTTGAGAGTAATATTCCAGGACAATCAGAACACGCTGATTTTTTAACAGGTTAAAAAAACCAACCAACCAAACACAAAAAAACTTATTTGGGTCAACTGGGGCTAAACCATGACAGGCTTTTTCGTCCATACTTATACACCAAGAGAAAAACCACCATTATGATATCTGGAATTAGGATATCAGCAAATGGATTAGTTAGTCAGTGTCCCAGCTAACCATTATGTGTGTTGCTGGGGAAGTCGGGTAAGGTAGATGATTGATTTTTTCCTAATTTAACCATATAGGAGAGAGGCACCTGGTTTAACCTACCATCTCCCTCTACTTTTGATGGGGAGAGAGAGGAAAAGAAAGAGAAATCGGGCTGTGGGTAGAATCACTTGCTCCTTGGTGGTGCCTCCTCCACCACAGGGAAGGAAAGTGTTGGTATATTTGAAACTCAGTTTTCTCTGTTAAATGGCAATTTTATCACTCCTTACCACACAGAAGAGTTAGGAAGATGACTGTGGGACATTCAGATATGAGGGCAGTAAGATGCACACAGGAGCCATTGATAGCCTGCGCACTTCTTGAACTCCCATCCTCCACAGCTGGACGTAGCTGAGAGTTTGTCAGTGTTCACAGTCCAAGCCTGAAGCACAAATTTGGCTGAGCTTGTTTTTTCCATCTTCGTCAATATTAAAAATATGTCCTGTACATGGTACTACTTCTGGCATTCACCACAGAAAGGCCTTTGCAGGCAGAGTCCAACACCATCACATTTTTATAAATGCTTCATAGAAGCGTACAGATTTCACAAGCTTACATTGGCTTAAACAGGAGGAATTTTACGTGCTTTACCAATGTTACCTGAGGAAATATAGCTCCCAAATGGTGATACATTTTTTTTCCAAAATACAGTTATAATATGGGGGTGGATGTATGTTGGCACCAGGCCAAAGTTCCTTAAAGGATACCGAACCATTTTAGATACGGAGCTTTCACAGCTTACTTGTTCTTAACTGTAAGTTTTGCTTTTGCTGAAATTTTGAAACCTGGTTAGTATTTTGTTTAAATTAATCTCTCCTCTAAGATTAAATATTAGAATAGGTATTAGGTTAAATGCCTCTTCTTTAATTTACAAGCACAGTGCCTTCTCTGCAGTCAGTTTGTATGTGAGGTGCAAACGTGAATTTTGAATATTAACTGTTTTATAATCTTGAAAGAAATTCAAGAGGGTTGTGCAAATACCAAATTAAAATTAAGGATACCATACACACTAAAAGTAAATAGAAATATTTGGGAAGAATCGCAGAAATCCTTTGCTTACATACAGAAACTCCCAGAGTGCTAACAGTGGTCCACCATTTTCTAAAATTCTGGGGTACCTTTATGTTCCTAAAAATAACCCATTTTGTTCAGTTCTCAGTGTTTTAGAGATGCCTGAATTGGTTATTGAGAAAGAGAGTTTTTCTGGCAGTGGGACATTTCTTCATAACGATTCCTCATAGCTCCTTTTTTCTTTTTTTTTTAAAGGACAATGATACCAAAGGTATAATTCTGAAATTAACAGAATTAAATTGCCATAAAACCACAGCTATTGAAATCACACTTGCTATTAGTTTGTTTTGGTTGGTTGGTTGGTTTTTACCTGGAAAGGTTTAGGAGGTCAATTTTTAATACATAATGCATTCAGTTGATAATAGATTTAATAGGAATATGATTGAATTTATAGCTAGTAAAAATGCACCAATGGCAGGGAATAACTCTGAAGTATATACCCAATGTCACTGGCAAATTCTAAACTTACTACATGAAATCCAATAGGAAGCCAGTATCTGAAAGCACCAAAGTTTAATATTAAGGGTCACCTCTGTCTAATTTCATTTGGAATTACATTTATCTGCTTCCAGATTTAACTAATCCATAATATGCAAAAATACAACATGTGAGTTAGAAATCATAGAATAGAATCATAGAATGTTTTGGGTTGAAGGGACCTTTAGAGGTCACCAAGTCCAACCCCCCTGCAGTGAGCAGGGACACCTTTAACTCGATCAGGTTGCTCAGAGCCCCATCCAACCTGGTCTTGAAATGCATGTATCAATTTTAAGAGAAAAGCAGATAATGTAAACTCTACATTTTAATCACAAAATCAAGCCACTTTGGAAAAAAAATATTTTGTAGGCTACTTTAAGACATTTTTCCTCCTTCTTTCACTCCTTACTGGAGCTGAGTTAATACCAACAGTGTAGCAATGCTTTAGCGCAAGGGAGAGCACTTTTGCACGGATCCTGCCCTGTCCAGAGTTCTGGAAATGTCACAGCAGTGTGATC
>NW_009258887.1:1033531-1035456 GCF_000687185.1 Egretta garzetta
CCCACTTCCTTTGCTAGAGGAGATTTGAATAAACATCTGTGCATTTGGATGATCATCTAAATTAAACTGAGTATGGCAAAGACTTCCTTCAGCAGTTTCCCTGTCACTAAAGGAAATGAGAGTGTAATTTTATAAGTCCAATTACAGGATGACTGTTTAGCAGCCAAACATCAGGTCAAATGCAAAGTAAAAGACAAATTAGGTGTAGGTCACTGTAGATTGGTTTTGTCTGTTACACCTCAGTACTTCAGAGCTGTACTATATCAAACATAAAGCCTTGTTCCTGAAGCAGAGAATTCATAGTGCGTGTCTATGAGGTACCACACACACGAAGGAAAAAACAGATAACTTTTTTTGAAGTCCCATTACTTCTAGAATAGTCATAATCCAAAGCATAAACAGTGTTTTTCTTCTTGTTCACTTGAATTATTTTTTTCATATTATCTGGTGTGCCATCTCACTCATTCAAGTACTGCTACATCACCAGGACATATAACTTAAGATTAAACATGAAAAGATTAATTATTAAACTAATATGTAGGTGCTTCAGGCTCTGTCTGAGATGGGATGGATCATTCCTTCCTTCTTCCTGAGCACCAATTTCTTTAAAAATATTTGCTGGGACAAGAATTCACCTTCTATCAAGTCTATATCACCTTCATGCACTTTGTTGGCTCCTTACCTCCTCTAAGCTACTATACAAATATCGAATACTGTACATGAACTGTTTATTGTGATGTTCCTTGTGTAAATATACACGTTTGATATAGTTGGCTGTTAGAAAAGTAAACAGGGAAAATGGAGAATTGCTTCAGATGAGCCATCTCACAGCAAACTCTCATAATATAAAACTTGAGCTGTTGACAAAATTCTTATTTTTTGACCTCACGCCTTAGAAAAATGTTTTGCCAAGACTGAGGGCCAGACAACCAAAAGGATTGTGGCTGGTTAAGAAATCCTTCCAAGGAGCTAGAAATGGATGTCACCACTGGGGAGCCATTCAAAACCTGAGCAGCTGTGTCCATATTGCCCTGTAAAACTGCCTTCTCCCATGCCAAATTCACCGGCTGCCCGTCGTCTGCTTGGGTCAGCTCACAGAGGGCCTGGTTAGTGTGCAGTGAAGACATGCAGGGAGGGCTCAGCTTTTTCAGGTCCCCTCCAAAGGCAGCCTGGACAACCCAGCTCCACACAAGCACCTTGCCAGAAGCTGCCCCGCAGAGCGGTGCCCGGGTGGGCAACAGACATCATTCCCTCTCAGCTCCTCACTGTATGCTTCTCCGCCTCCGGAGCCCCTACCTGGAGGTTGTAAACGAGCAAACCAGTTAGACCAAAGGTTTCCCACCAGGTGCTGGGATGGTAGCAGCCACTCGCAGTGTGCGAGGATGACCAGCAGCACATGCTATTGTTTCTAACCAGATCAGCGTTGTCCGCATGAATATAAATGAACACGTACACCAGCGAAGTCGAGTGGTACCTAGCAAGTCCATAAAACCAAATGAAAACTTGGCTATGTGGAACTGCAGTACTCAGGTAGAGATTTGTGGTGTTTTAAGTTTGATATTATTTTCAGTGGGGTGCCTTTCCTACAGAAAAAAATCAAAATTTCTGTTTTCTATATCACATTCTTGCAAACAGGATTGGTTTCCAGGAGTTTACAGCGCAGTGAACAAAAATTAGTGGTATAGAATCATAGAATCATAGAATGTTTTGGGCTGGAAGGGACCCCTAGAAGTCCAACCCCCCAACCCCTCTGCAGGGAGCAGGGACACCGCTAACCAGATCAGGTTGCTCAGAGCCCCATCCAACCTGGCCTTCAATGTTTCCAGGGATGGGGCCTCCACTACCTCTCTGGGCAACCTGTTCCAGTGTTTCACCACCCTCATTGTAAAGAATTTCTTCCTTACATCCAGTCTAAACCTACCCTG
>NW_009258887.1:1035552-1050083 GCF_000687185.1 Egretta garzetta
AGAGGGGCAGAATCCCCTCCCTCGACCTGCTGGCCACGCTTCTCCTGTGGGCTGCCAGCGCACATTGCCGGCTCATGTCCAGCTTTTCATTCACCAGCACCCCCAAGTCCCTCTCGGCAGGGCTGCTCGCGATCTTTTCTTCCCCCAGCCTGTACTGATACTGGGGGTTACCCCGACCCAGGTGCAGGACCTTGCACTTGGCCTTGGTGAACCTCATGAGGTTCACACATAAATCAGGTGGCTCAATTATTTCAGGAGAGCTGAGTCATGTTGTGCCAATAATGATTTTTGTAAATACTGGTGTATGAGCATTTATGAGGCTCAAACTCTTGTCTATATGTGCATTCAGGTTCGCCTGAATTCAGTGGAGATATGCTAAATCACCGAGTAGCTAGCACCTAGTGGTTAAACCTGCATTTGCACTCACACAAAGCACAAAACTATCCTGACTTTGCATCTAAAACTGATGTTTGATGTCTAACCACCCAACTTGCCCCTGTAGGACACTGCAGAATCAAACTCCAAGTCTCATTTCCCACTCTCAGTGTCACGCATGTTCTCTGTACCTCTCTAAGTGCACAAAGCAGGTATGTAAGACATCAGAAGAGTAACATTATGCCCACTTTGCACAAATGAACACGACTAGAATAATGCTGGAGGCAAGGGGAATTAGGTCTCATGAGTATAAATTTTGAGCTAAAGAATTAATTTATGTTTCTTTCAAAGAGCTCAGCGAGGCATAAAAATATTCAGGAATGTTTAATCCTAAAGGGAATGAGATTTATCAAAGCAATTTTAAAGGATAATACATTCATTTCTGGTTCTACAGGCAAAGAAAAGGCAAAAGAGTCCAAAGCATTAACAACTTAGAAGCTATTTTTCATGCTGCTATCATTATCTCAAGTTTGATGCTACAGTGAAAGGCAAATCTGGTTCTGGTAAGCAATTACTAACTTGTGATAAGCATTAGGTTTACATTTAAAGATCAAAGCAAACATATATAAACCATTTTGAATACATACATATCCTCTGCTTTATGTCCTTGCTCTTGGTTTTATATCCAGTCATCACTGTGTTTCCCTTCTACCTTCTTTGTGAGTCCAGGAGCATCCAGAATCTGTACTGAAAAGCGTATGTAGTTAGTTTAATTCACAGTAATATGTAATGGATTAAAAACTTCAGGCAGAGATCACCTCAGTCGGTATAACTAGACCAGAGGAACTAGAAGATCTGTTACTATCAAACTCATTAGGAAAGTGCTTCATTGTCTCTGTAATTGTGCTATTCTTCTCCCCTCTGAAAACAGCTGTCACCCAAATGATCAAACCATTAATAATACACATTTACTTAAACAAAATTTCCATTTATCTGACAAATCCCAACGCTAGAGCTCCCCATAACTAAAATTGCTATTCAAAGATTATTGTGCTATGCGAGGGTGGAAGGTTGGCAATTTTCTTCGTTCCAGGGGAAGGGTTATTACTGTGACAGATTCCACCTACTCTTCCCAGAAGTGAACTTGGTCTACAGCTAAGTGATCTGCAGGTCATCACTATGACCAAATCCTGAAGTCTTTACTCATGACTGAACTCCACCTGGGATCCATTTGTGCAGGTTTTTATGCTTCCGTAAATCTGGCCCTTTGCTTCTGTTTGTCCTCTGTTCAGTCTAAACTTTTCAAGTGGATAAAAATGAAGGCATCATTTTGAAAAACCTTACTGAAAAGTCTATTTTCCAAGCATTTTATAAAGAACTTAAGAATACAGATTTCAGCTCAGGCTCTAAATAAATCAATTAAGAATTTGGTTTGAATAAAACTCACTATATCTTCACTGTAAGGTGAAGTAGTAAAAGTATGCTTCGTTTCATGTCTTAAGACAGACTGCTAGATATGACTTCTGTACAGGAATTTTAACAGGTTATGAGCTATTCACCTCTAGTCACATGTAACAGGTTCTTCTAAAGTTATATGACTGTACATATAAACAAGCAAATTGATGGCAGGTTTACAATCATTTTGCAAATGGTATTAAATGTACCTGTAAAAAAATATCTGAGCCTATTCGACGTGTAGTAAACTACTGAGGGGGGAAAAAAAAAAAAAAAAGAAAAAGAGGACACCTGACAACGTGAAGAAACCAAGTTCATCTCCCTACATGCCTGAGAGCCACCTAATCATTAAATGAACCAATACCTTGCAAAATCACTTGACCACAGGAAGATTAGGTATCATGGTCATATTAAACTCACTGTTGCATGTTCATGTGAGACATCAAAGACTACTTCCAGCTACTGATCATCATTTCTACTCCTACAACATGGCAAAGCTGTGATATTGGAAATGCCTAAAGCTTTCTACCAGTCTGTGTGTCCACTTCACGATCACGGTTTCCATTAGTTCTACTCTCCATCCTGTACCACGGATTTACTAATATGAAATATGCTTGCTTCTGTGCCATACCATAACAACTTTAGGCAGGCTAAAAAATTCTAGATATGGATTTACAAAACACTTGGCTGCAAACCTTTCAGTTAATTCCAATCCACTCTTGCCAGTTCTCCTGGATGCTCAATAGCTGTAGTATTCTCATCCTTTGACCCTTAAATTCCCTTTAAATTGAAGGAAATTTTTTTTATTGCAAATCATAAGGTGAAAGTGTGAAGAATTATTTTTCTTTTCAAAGTACCTACAGAATTTTAGGTTTGGCTTCTAATACAGGTAAATTGAAATCATTGTCATTTCTATAGTCCAGAAGTTTCTTTTTTTAATGGTCTGAAGAGCACCATTAGTTTTACACATTCTTATACACTCGTTTGACTTAAAACCAATCTAGCTGTTCTGTTACAAATGGTTTTAGTTTCCAAGTAAACTAAGTGGCAGAGCAATTCAAAACATATTGAATTAATTTAAAATACTAATATCCACAACTGGCTCTAAATCAAGAAGAATAACTCTAGACTTAGTGAGTTTTATTTCTGACAGTTCTTATTTTTAAAATATAGTAAAACATATTGCATATATTCACTTACTTTAAAATAGCAAATCAACAAGACAGGGATCAACATATTCCTTTTTTTCCTCATGCCTAAGACATTCTGTTATACAGAAGAAAATGCTTGATTTCTTTTCCCTTCAATACAGAAATAATCCTGTAAATGCACTTTTCGTGTCCCAATGTGTAGCCACTTTGTTTAACTTTTAGATTCTGCAATTACATAAATCAGATTTCCTAGTGAAGATCTGAAGCCGTGAGTACAATTACTCTTCAGTTCACTAGTGATATGGGCAGTTATTATCTTGGGACCAGATCCTGTAAACCTGCGCATGAATAGCTTCACCCGTAACAGCTGGTCCAGCGATGACCATTACGCTGTTCATGTGAGTCAGGGTGTGTCAAATCGCTCCCTGAGGTGGAAAATGTTTGCAGGGTATCGGTCTTGATTTTCTAACAGAAGATAGTAGAAAGATTGCACAAAGAAAGAAACTATAGCCAGGAATATCAAATGGTCGTGAGATGCTTTTTTTTACACCATTTTTTTCCCTATTAAAGACCTCCATAGTTAAAACAAGCCCCAACTTAAGGCCCTTATCTACAACCCCTAATACAGGGCACTTTGTAACTGATGTCAACAGCAGGGTGATGCAGAGTAGCACGAGGCATTTTTTGCAAACAACATCTGCTGAGCTGGAGGTCAGCATGGCCCTCCTGACAGAGTCCCAGGTGAAAGCAGCAATGAAGAGCAAGCAAGAGTAGCCCAGGCAAGGCTTCTGATAACTCATTATGCATCACAGATTGCAAACTGGTACGGGGAAGGAACCAAACTCCATGTCAAGTGGTTGCAAGTTGTCTGCACCCACATTTCAAGAGCTCTTGAAATGGCAATGAGCAGTGGAGCTGCACCATCCCACCTTGCAAGCTGTGCCAGGAGCATGCCAGTGCTTCTTGGCACTGGGTCACCAAGGTACCGTTTTGGTGACCTTGGGTTGCAGAAATGGAGAACGCTTCCAATGTAGCATTTGCATTGCCATTATTTGGTCTCAGAAAGGCCACCAAGGAGTCAGGAGAGATCAGTAACATGCAATTATTTCTGGTTGTAACGGTACTGGTTGCCCGGAGGCTGACCAGCAAAACTCTTTAATGGTGCCCTTACACAGACCTCTATGTTATCCCGATTCATTATCACTTTACCCTAGCATTTGCTGCTGTGCCTTTAAACATATAAAGCCTCCAGGATTTGACCCACACGGAGGCTACTCCCACAACCCGTCCCTGTGACCCTTCCAGGAGTGTTAATGATTTAATGTTCATGTTAATGGCTGTCCACTTCAGAAGGGGTTGTGGAGACTGGGGCATAAGAGGTCATTATTGTTTAAACACATTTGTTTTGCCTTTCTTCTCAGAAACTTTAAATCAGAAGAAGTTCCCTTACACAGAATGCCCAAACTGACAGCTTTAGGATGTGTGAGAAAGACACAGTTAATTTAGTGCAAAAGATAAGACATTTCCTTGGGGAAGCACTAATACCAGGCCTATTACCCCTCAGTGTCATTTCAGATTAGTGTACTACAGAGAAAGGGATTCTAAATCTTTTTAATTGAAAAATATTTGTCTTTTCCTTACTGAAATAAGTTTCTGCCTAAAGGTTAAAAATTATTTCTGAATTACATCCGATTTCTGGACAGTTTATCAAAAAAAGGAGGACGCAGTTTGTCTGTTGCCTTGTTAATTTATGTCAGACCAGAGAAAGGAGAAATATATTTCCTCAGTGACCCAAATTGAATACTTACATAAAAAGATGATTAGAAATACAAAGTCCAGACATATCTAACTGGCTAAGATTTGCCAGCTGTCACAGACTCGTCCACATGTGTGAATACATGTGCATACATGTCATAATTATGCATGCAAAGTGGAGGGATAATTATCCAAACTTGGGGGTTGAAACAACAGTCAAGAGAAGAACTTAACTTGGCTTCTCTCCCCCTTTTTTCTGGCTGAAAGTTGGAAAAGCAAACCCACTGATTTTAATCCACACAGGTTTTTGATTCATAAGCCATGAAATAACCTCACAAAAAGGAGAAAATGCAAATATCCTTTTATCTTTAGCATGTTCTGAGCAGAAACATTCGAAAATCATGATCCAGACTTGCTCAGTCCTTGACCCATCAAAAGAAGAATTGCATGTGGCCTTGGACCAGCCCTCCTTTTTGTCCCAAAACTAAAGAATGAGATTTGAAGCAAAGTCCTTGCTTTGACTGGCATAGGCACTAACCTCAGGAGCCTCCTGGAAAGCACGGTTCCCTTCAGTATAGATGACATGCTGGAAGATTTAAAAAGCATTAAACAGAGGTAGTTAATTATATATTCAGATGGTTTTTTAGTTAAAATGGTGCCTTGTTATCTATTTTAGAGGTCTAAACACAAAGGCTTAAGTGCACCTTAAGTGTTGATGTTTCTAAAGAGCTATGGTCTGCCCACAGTCTTTAGGTAACTGCATGGCTCACAGAACACTTGTGTGTTAGGGTGGTTTGGATTTTTTCCTTGAAGCTCCTTCCAACCAACTGTATTCTTTTCACTTCTCGTGCTTGCATAATGGTTGTGTTTTCTTTGATCTTTACTGAAAAAAAAAATATTTTCTTTTTCCAATTCAATCCTTAGCCATTGTTTTCCCAACCTCTAGTTCAAGAAATATGATTTCTTAAAAAAAAAAAAAAAAGTCTAATTAAGCCATTTATCAAACTTTTCCAAGTGGGTAGAGTGACAAATTAGCCCTATCTTCCACCAACAATCTGATGGATGAGAAGATAAAGATGCAGAGGCTGTTATTTTAGCTGGAAGCTCTCTACTATATCAATTGTTTGGCCCCAAGCCAAAAGATCGTAAGAGATGACAAGAACTAATGATGGGTCCATGAAGTTTATGCAGCATGAGGCCTGACATCAAAGGAATCTGCCCTTATTAGCAATATTGCAATGTCTTCTTCCTGGAAAAAATACTCATTTGATTTTTTAAAAAAAATATTACTTAATCATCTTATTTTTTCAATAAATGGAAAGAAAATGCAAATTGTAAATAAATCTGCATAATAATATATTGCCAACAAGTTCTGCTTTTCTCTACAAATATGAAGTGATTGTTATAACATTAAGTCCACCAAGGCAGTCTAAGACAGGTAGAATGCAAAGAAGTTTCCCTAGAAGTCCTTATTTTTATGCCATTCCTTCAGAAAAACCAGGCTCCCTGACAGCCTGTACACCAAATACAATCTGTGCATGTAGAAGCAAGCATGGGGTCCCGGTCAGGGGACATCAGGACCCCCAAAATTGCCCCAGATTGCAACCCACTGAAATTGGGTGTATGGAGGTTGCTGCAGAGTCAGAATGCCAAAAGGTTCCTTGGATTCAGAAAGGGAGTGGGAAAATTCATGGAAGAAACATTCATCAAGAGTTGGATCAAGCCTGTACCACCTCTGGCTCAGGAAGATCCTAAGCCATGCAGCAACAGACGCCAGGAAAGAATTCAGGGGAAATATCACTTTTGCTTGTGTATACTCACACTCTTCCTAAATAGTCACTCTTGGCAGTTTTAGGTTACAGGGTTTGTGGATCTTGGGTCTGACACTTTTCTTATGTGACAGGATCACCTTCAAAGTTTGTAACATATTTTTCTCCCTTCTCCCTATGTTTTTTTTTTTAATATGCATCCATTTTTATGTGTAATGGAGACCCTATGTACAAGGCAGAATACAATTACCACTCTACTGGAACGCAGGCAGAGAGAATATAATGGCCAGGATGACTTCAAAGGATAAAAACCCCCAAAAAACAAACAACAAAACCCTGTTTTGAGAAATGATTAGGAAAGTTTGACTGAAAACAAGCCCTTTCTGCAGATACTATATGTTACTGGGAGCTAGAAATAAAATCCATGTATTTTTCACTGGAAAACTATGTAAAGATTATTCTTGATGTCCCATTTTTTATTACTTTTTTTCTTGTGGAAATATAACAGTATTCAACTTACTGTCAAAATGAGAAACTGTAGTATTGCTTTATAAAATCCAACTGCAGTAATTCTGTGTAGCTGAATATTCATATACATGATCAGCTTGATTCATCTTTTCAATAGAATGCTTTTACAGTATGGAATTAAAAACAGTAATGCAATGAAAAGACGACAGCATCAGAAGTCGATGCAAAGCCATATTCAGCACATCCTACTGTAGTTTACCTTTTTTCTCCTGCCTGGATTTAATAGTATGTGTAGAAGCAGCACTATGCAAAACTAGGGTAGGTAATCAATCTTGAACTTTCCTGTGTCTCGATAAAATGCCCTGCATTCATCCTCCTTCTATAGCTACCTATCCATTAAGCATTTTTCACAAAGTGAAGAACAAGTGGCTTTGCACTCATGGAGTTTTTCTTTCTTGTTACTTTTCAAAAGGGGGCATGCCACTTAATCTACCACACTGCTTTTTAAAAAGCCTGTGACATAAAGGCAATTTGCATTGCTTTATCAGCTGTAGGAGTGTCCACAAGCTCTGATGTGTTTTTGGGAAATAAAGAGCTTGGAGTACGTGAGGTCCAACATAAACAATCGTGGAAAGAACAAAAGAGAACTTTTTTAATACTAAAACATTACTTGGCAACTTCAAAACAAGGAATTAAAATTCTGGTTGAGAATACAATGTGAACCATGAAATACCACAGTAATTCAATTTCTTTCCTCCTCCTGATGCACTTGGTGTCTTTAAGTCCATAATGTCCTTTCTTAGATGTTTATTGATAATAGGGCTGCTTAGGAACCACACTGTGGGTCTTCTGTATGCCACTCACTTGCAACTCTTTGGATGAAACTGTAAATAAAGATAATGTACTGGTTGAAGTTTTCTACTCAGAACCGTATTTTTCCAATAAAAAAATCAAGTGTAAGTATTATGGCAATATGCAATTAAGCGTTCATATGTCATTGCTTCTAACTCAGGACGGGAACTCCTTGAACAAAGAAGCTTAAATGCAGTTTGGCTGGAAATTAAATGTTATTCAGCAAAAGATCAGTACTGAAGTTGCCAATGAACCAAACTGTCTGCTTACTTATAATTAGCAACATCGTCATTGTCTGGGACCCTGGCATACTGTAAATATGCCCGGCAGACTGTGTGATTTAAGATTATTTAGAAGACAGTTATTCATTGTCTCAAGGGACAGGTAAAACAACTCCTCTCTTAATCACTTAGCTTGGCTTAGGGAGGTAGTGGCTACAACTCAATCCTATTTAGCCTTCAGTACACTAAAGAAAGCATTTTTCTTTTCTTTAAATATGGCCTCAATTACTGAATATAGCAAGCTCATTCAGAACTACAAGCATGAGATTTTTCAAAGTCTCCTGAATTTCCCAAACATTTTAGCAAACAAAGTTAAGAAATTTTGTTCTATAACTTACACTTCATGACACGATTCAATGGAAGACTTTAAAAAAGTTTCCTCCAAAATAAATAATAACCAGAAACATATTCCACCCTGCACTTGTCTTTTTTTTCGCCAGATGACCAGTTTGCTTCACTTCCTTTCCACAACTTTAGAAAATACAGCAAGTCTGTACATGTACAGTTCCTGCCTGGAAGCACAGACTTCAGTGGTTAACCCCAAGTTAAAATACAAACTCATCTTTCATTTCTATTTTAAGGTAATATTTAATCAGTTAGGGCTGAAGGATACACACAAAGTTTGCCAGTAAATGTTGCCTAGTAGATTTTGTGGAAAACTAGTTTGGTAGAACAAAGCTGAAAACCAGATAAACAAACCACCATGCTGCTACTAAAGCTACATAGAGAAGGGTACAGATTAGCCTTGTATGCATTACTGCTTTTCCACTGTGCCTGTGCAACTGAAACGGAAAGACAGTAAATGAATCAGAGCACAGAGATACTGCTCAGCTATGGCAATGGAAACACAGATTTCAGCCACCAAAGGGATCTGGTTTTCACTTGTCTTGATTTTTTCTTCTAAATCATGTTAATACTATGTCTTTTCTTGACTTAAATTAATTTTAGTCTCTTGCGTTGGGAACAGCTTCCAATTTTAAGATGACTTTCACAAGAGTATTAAGAGAGAGATTTTGCTCACTAAATGATACATGAAGAGAGTAATGATTTCAGAGCTGCATGTCCTATTTTAGCTATTTCCACTTGCAGGAAAAGATGGGTTGACCTACTTGTATGTTACAAAAATAGTCAAGGATCTTTAAACAAAATCAAACTCATTGAGCCGGACAGAAATGGAGAGGTGCAACGTGCTCACAGCATAACCCGCTCAGGTGCCCATCCTGGCAGTGGCAGCAGTAACTGTCAGAGCGCACCCACAGTGTGTTTTGCCCAACGTGACCTGGGGATCATTGAAAATCTCAAAAGCTTGTTTTTACAAAGTGTCATTCAAGTTCTACGCCAAAGAACTGCACTGAGGATTTTGGTGAGCATCACTCTGTGGACTCAAAGATATGGACTTGAAGTAGATGATGTGGACCGATAAATGAGACACAAAAAGAGGTGGATCAGGAATGATCAGAGACATATTTGAAGGGATGGAGTGAACTACAGCTGCTTAAGCTTGAAAAAGCTGAGGGGCTGTATGACAACACTCTGAAAAATACATGAAAATGAAGAAGGGAGTAACAGTTTCTTGATTTTGAGATTGATTTGGGGCAGCGCAATGCCCAAATGACCTCTGAGGTCCCTTTCAGACCTTAGTGAAGGGATACACTATGTGAGAATAAACTTTCTGTAAGGTTCTGGAAGCCTTCAGTAAAAACAGAAAATAACTTCATCTAAAGCCTAATGTCTTTTAGGATGGTTGACAAAACAGAAACCATAAATTTGCCACAAGAGTTACATTTTCATTTTTTAACGTGTATTGGTTTCACCCCTAGGAAACCTGTGTACTTTCTGCAAAAAAGCCTGAATTTAAACCATTCCACCAACCTGCAAAGATTTGGTCCTTGTTTTATTTAAAACCTTGTGATTTGAATCTAGCTGTTGCCAGTCACTTCTGCTCTACTGATAACGTGTGTAAGCCCTTTTGAATATCTCTATCATCATAACCATTGTTAGAATTCTATGATTATATTTATTATACCCCACTTATTCTGTACTATTTGCTATTCCCCTAAGGATGAATATTAGCTGCTCTGCATTCAAACTCTATTTTCTGCACAAAGTCCTGTGTGCTGCTAAAATAGTTAGCTATTACAATGCTCAGCTGAGAATATCAAAGCCTTTACACAGTGTAGTAACTTCACTAGATGGCAGTGGAGAGAAATACTACTTCATATAATTTTCTTTTTTAATAGGACAGGGAAACATCCCAGTAAGTACTGCAATTTATTAGTGTTGTCTGTCTTAATGCTAGATCACAAGACAGCAATGTTTTCACCCCCACAAAAGTCTGGGGGCTTCTGCCCAGTTAAATCTCTGTGCAAATTTTTGCTAAAGCATGGACATGCACTCTTCCAGCACTAACACACAGCAGCAGAGAGTAACATATACTCATCTTTGAAGGTTTGTGTCAAAATTGGTTTTCCTCTATCTTCATATATATGAATATGCATCACATTTCTACTGTCACAGTCACTAAAGCAATCCCAGAGAAAGAATTAATACCATCGTGCATTAACCATGGCCAGGAGCAGAAAGAGATGAGATTCTCAAGAGTTGTTGCCTCCCCTGTGTTTGCTCTGCAGTTGGTGGAGCGACAGATTGGACGTAACCTGGCGGCAGATTTTAAGAAAGAGAATGGAAGCCTTTGACAAACGAACCCTGACACTTCTCTAGAAGCAGCACAATACAGCTTCACGTCAAGGGCATGAACAATTTTCTTGTAAGCTTAACTGTATCATGGTCTTTCCTGAAATGCAAAGACAGAGACACTGTCCCTCAAAGAATTGTAACACTGATGCCATAAACATGATGAATAAAATGAGTGAAGGGAAATAATAAGTAAGCAAGCAATTCAAAGGGTTTTGTGAAGAATACTCTCTGTATTCAATAAAATATTTTTCATTCTCAGGAACTCCTTACAAACACATTTGCTGGGAGAACTTTACGTCCCTTACAGATGACTCAAGAAACAAAGCATAATTTTTCAGACTCCTGACAAAACTCCAAGACAAAATACTTAAAGCAGCAAGTTCTGTAGCTTCTAAGTCTCAACACCTTCAAAAATTCAATCTTTTGAATATGGAGAACTGATGCCTGCCAGTCTATAGAAATTAATACACCTGAACAAAAATAAAAAAGAAGAACAGAGTGGATGATTTCAGCCAACATCATTAGTTCAATTAAAAGATTATCAGTAAAATACTCCCCAAACTATGGAGTTGTCTGGCATTATTTATAATGTTCAGAAAACACAGATCATCATTTAGTACAATAAGAAGAGGAGAACAGTTTGGTTTCTTCTAATATCAGATGTAAAAAAACATTTCCTAAGGTTTGTTTCTTGCTTTTGAGAAATGTTATATAAAAAAAAAAACTAAATTACACTTTCCTATACTATGTCTTGCCTTTATCTTAATGATGTCCAAGACTTTCCCCTTAGAGAGTGATACTTTGTCCTCTGACATCTCATCTGCTTGCTCACCAAACTGTTTGCAATAGCTAGCAGAGATTCAGGATATTGCAGGTGATGATAAAAAACCTTTCCTATACTATGTCTTGCCTTTATCTTAATGATGTCCAAGACTTTCCCCTTAGAGAGTGATACTTTGTCCTCTGACATCTCATCTGCTTGCTCACCAAACTGTTTGCAATAGCTAGCAGAGATTCAGGATATTGCAGGTGATGATAAAAAACAAACCCAGTTCTGTTGCAAGTGACTTCTTGACTTATGCCTGCTAAGCACAAAGGCTTGAACTTTTAAAGGCATAATTCTCTATATTTATTTTTGTGTAAATATGAGCAGATGAGAAACAATTCCTTATGGCATTCATTCTGTGAGATTTCCCTTACTTTTCCCTCTTCACTGGCCGTTGAGAAAGAGAAATATATGGAGGCGCAAAGCCCCAGGGTTTCGTTAGTGACACAGTGGGTTGGATTCTCTGCTCTGCAACTTGCATATGGCTCTGGTCAAACAAACATACACAACACACAAGGCTGTCAGATACAGTACAACTTGTTGCCTAAACCAACCTGATTAAAAAAAGAATGAATAAATGACTGCTCCCTAAGCATCAAGAGGTAGGTAAAAATAAGGAGTGGATTATGTAGGTTCCTAGAAAAAAATCCACTTCAGATTAGCTTGGTGGATTTTCCCAAATGGAGATATTGTAAATAAATAGCTACAATTCGATATGTTTGTGGAAGTAAATGCATTCAGCAGAAACACAAAACACCAACATGACAAAACAGTGATGCAACTTGTGCTCACTCCAACCCCAGTTACAGGGAAGTAATGTTCTTTTATCGTTAACGTTAGACAGCTTCATGCTGGATGTGCCGGGATGCCCCCGGTACGCAATGAGACAGTTAGGTACCCTGGTAAGAAGCCAAGAGTCCTCTCAAACAGCCTAGATGCTGACAAAACAGTCCTTTTAGTTTATTTATTGCACTCATTCAGTTCCTCTTTTTGAACTCTTAATTTAACCTTACATGAGAAGAATCTCGATTGCAAAATAAAGATAACTGTTACACCTTATCCTTACCCTCTTCCCTCAAACGCGCTCATAAATCAAGGCACTGTGGATTTGCCTGGACGCTGTGCCATGGTATTACTCTTAATTAAGTAGCCTTAAAGTAAGCAGCCAATCAATATTGATTCATATGGGTCTCACTGCAGTAAGTTATCACAATGTCTTAAGGTGCTACTGATGTGAATATAATGTCTAGGCTTGCTCTGTCCACATTTACATCAAATGTTAAGAAAATAAATATTCACCTAGCTATTTTCTTCTATATAATGTACATCTGACTGTGTACAAAGCAGCTTCCCTGCCTTTTCAAAACTGTACAAATATTTCCCAGTCTAATTTGTCTAATTTCTCTTCACAGCACTTGAATTTGTACTACCACAAAATATGTAGTGACCTACTTTTTCCCGAGGTTTAGAAGGAGAACTTGCATGATGGATACTGGTTAAATCAGATCATATCCTGCACAATACTCTGCTTGGACTGAGGACTGAAAATTGCTGTAGTGTAGTTATGATAACGCACCATTACAATGAAATGCTCTCTTCCTTACCAGTTTCAAGGTATAACTGACTACAATTGATTAAATGCATTATTGGGTTGATTGGCACTTGCCTATCAATATCTAAATTAAATCAATCTGAGTAACTTGCTCAGATTTCGTATGAGTTCAAGCATGTTTCTCTCTTCTCTAAAGGGAAGCAAGGGTTTCGTTGCCCAGTGTCTATAGGTGATTTTTGCCACAGCCTACTTAGCTGATTAGGGCCATAAAGACTATTGGCAGGATTAGAAGTTGACTTTAATATTGGTTTATTTCCTATGGTTCTAACAGAACCAAAATGAAAGAAAATTGTCTTTTATACACCCTCTCTCTACACTTTGTGCTTACAACATAGAAGTTTCTAAAATTTAACAAACTCCATGTGCTTATTTTGTAGCAGATTTACAAATTTATTACTTATCATAAATACTATTCATGTGGAAATGTTAATAGAGGAAATAAAGACATGAAAACAAATTGTATTCAGTCACGTAACATTTTTGGGCTCAGTTCAGATTGCATAGTCATGCAAAGCAACTCCTTAATTGTCTGTTATCCCACACTACACAGTTTGTATAAAATCTTTACCACAAATCTCCTAAAGCCGTGGATCTGCCCTTATGCGCCGATGCATTGGTAACTACGCAGCAAGAAGAGGTTGATGCATGACAATAATTTTCTTCTTCCTTGGCAGTGAAGTAGCTGAAGGCAGGATTAGTGCAGGGTTCCACCCAGCTGCAGACCCAGGACAATCTGCTCTGTAGAGCAATTCTCAACAGGCAGGCTGGTAATTTTGCAATGGATTATACTTCTATCTTTGCACGGATCGAATATTTGCAAATGAGGCGTTCATTACTTTGCTGTCTCAGAAATCAGCATATTCTTTCTGTGCCTGTCCTGCCATCACTATTCAGCCAAAGTAACCAGAGATTCCAGCGATATTTTAAAGCCTCTCAGTTATCAGACGATGGGCGTACAAGCTATTTTTATCCCCCACCAGGCCACCCAAAAGTTTTCTGAAGTTTGAAGCTCTAATTTAAAGTGACTGCATACTTTTACAGCAATTGTTCTACGCCTTGATCGGGTTCTGAAGCTTAAATAACAGCGAAACGGAGCTGAAGACAGAGTGCCAATTTGCAAACTAAACTAAAGTTTTATACATCAGTAAATCCTTGACCAAAGTGGATTATAACATAAAACCCTGAGAGACGCTTAGTTACAACATAAGCAGTGCAAAAATAAGGCAGTATTTCTATTATCAGTCCAAACCCAATCCTCTCTGAGAGATATATTTTGTATCGCAGCCTCTC
>NW_009258887.1:1050220-1051400 GCF_000687185.1 Egretta garzetta
TTTGTGTTATCTTTCCTAGCTAGTGTTTAAAAAGAAATATTCAAGTTAGAGATACACATAGCTTATTTAAGTTCTTTGCTACCCTTTTCTTTCACCAGCAACAAAGATTTGCAGTGCTGTGTTGCTTGCTATGGGCTGTAGATGTGAGTTTTCAGCTTGTACAGTCATGCTCTCTTTGTGTTTACTATGCAAAACAGTTATAACGGTATGCAGGAATGAAAAGCCATCATTTTTGTGGAATTGAATGAATTGTATAAATTTTACTTCTGAATTGCTCTGGAAACTTGAAATTGTTACATAATTAAGAAACCCATTCAGATGTCTTTCCAGTCTTTCATTTTCTGTCTTTGATGCATTTGCCACTGGGTTTTTCACAGAATATTGAGCTTTCCATATGGTTTCATTTACATTTCTAACGCAAGAGACCTAGTTTGCCATCGTGTGTAGTTTCAGTCTCAAATTATAGGTCACATCTAACTAGAGGACATCTAGAAAATGAGAAAGTCCTAGCACCTTTGTGGTTAGCCCTGCTGAATAATTGCTGCAGTAGCTGAATTTTGCTGTACAGATGTTGGTAATTTGCTATTGAAAACCACCAGTATCAAGCTGTCAGACTCAAGAAATGGCTTTAATTATTTCCTCCCCGGAGCAGTAATAGCCATTACTTGAATACTGCCAAAGCTGGGATGTGTTTGTGCTGGTGATTTCTTAGCACATTCAGTGAAGGCAGCTTACCTGCACTTGCCGGCCCTGCTGCTCTCGTAGATTCGCTCCCTCGTCGGGGGAAATGCAAAACGGCGCGGTTGCTTCGGCAAGGGCTGTATCATCTGGAGACCACCTTCGCGAACTTTTGTTATTTTCCCTGGCCACCAAAGACTAACATTGTTTTTCTGCTTCATTGAGTTCTGAAAATAGAAGATAAATCAGACAGAAAGCTCTTGGAAATAACGATACAGGCAAAATCTTCTCTGGAAGGGAATAATTAAATAAAAAATCAGAAGCTACAGAAAACTTGGTGGAAAACTGCACTAAGAAGGTGAGGTCAGCAGTGCCCCTGCAGGAGTCTCCTCATTGCTCTGCATAAGCACTGCCTGGGCTCTCATCCCTGCTTGCAGCAATGGGCATAAACAAAACCATAGTGAAACCCACAGCTTAAAAAAAAAAAAAAAAAAAAAAAAAA
>NW_009258887.1:1051627-1056139 GCF_000687185.1 Egretta garzetta
GGGCAAAAAAAAAAACAATGTGAACCACGCCAATAAAAAAAAAAAAAAAAAAAAAAAAAAAAAAAAAAAATCAAGAGCAGGTCAAAATATTTTTAACAGTTTATAGCAATTTTAACATTATTCTCTGTCCTCCTTCAAATAGATCCAAAACCCAGAAAAATTAAATACTGATGCTAATGTGAACATTTCCACAGGAGCCTGCAATGGGCTTTGGCTCGTTCTTCAAAAGAAAATAAAAACCCTTGGAAATAACTCTTGGGCTAGGATTTTTTTATTCCTCATTCCCATACTGTATCGATTTGGGAAGACAATCTAACCTCTTCACCCTGGAAAGTTATCTTGTCTCTGAAGTGGGATAAGGTTTTTCTCCCTAAATGACTACAGAGTTTTTTGTCCCTCTGACAGAGGATATTAAGAAGTGCTGATGCAACGTTTTCGTGAAGTCTGGAGGAGTTTGTCTCCTAGAAGAGCAAAGAATCATTAGGATGTTCATGCAATAGCCATGCACTTGGCCAGCAATAAACTGCTCTTCCTTTGAAGTGCACGCTTCAGATATTTGTGCCTATAGAGACCGAGCGTGTTTTCCTACATGCAGTAACCTTTCCTTCTGCTGACTGCACATCACAGACGAGTGCAACATCACAAATGTAGCATTAACGGTCTCTGGGTTGCTCAAGAAAGAAGGGTGGAAAGCTGGGAGAAGGAAAGCATTGCTTATAAAGAAGGAACACTATGAGGAAAACCAGTCTAAAGAAATACGTTGGGCTCCCTTTGTTTGGAAATATTTGCCAGCCTAAAAGTCTTTAAGTCATTAAGAACTCACCTCTAAGTTGTGCAACACGTTTGCTATTAATTTATCTAATGTTTATAAGCACTAGCAAGGAAGAGGTCAAGGAATGTTTTAACTACAGCCAAATTTTCCTTGATTTTGTTTTTTATTTCCTTTCTTTTTAGGTCAGCAATAAAAATTAAAAATCTTGAAAAAACTAGAAACAGTTACTACTTCAAAACAAGCAGCTGGGAAAAATAGAGAAGAAAAATAGGTTTTCTTTGCACCCTACTGAAATAAAGACCTCCAGGTTCTGTTGAGTTTTTGATCAGGCATTAGGGTATTTTTCCAACCAAGCTTCTGCCATAAATATTTCTATGAGGCAATCCCTTCTAATAGCAGTGATTACTGCTGCTAGTATTACACCATGGTAATGATAACAAACACTACGTGTCAGGATCACAGGCTGTTGAACCATTAACAAAAAATATTATAATACTGGCTAATAGAGGTTTGTAATCAATAGCTATTAAAGTTCTGCTGTTATCCCTCCATGATAGCGAAGAGTATAAATAATCAGGAGTTATGAAATGCTCTCTAGTGTCTCTGCACGGGCAGGAATTGTTTCGATTGCAGCAGGCATGTCTTGCGTGTGGCATATCTTAACCGCAGAACCGATATCCAAGTACAGAGTTTGGTGTCATCGACATTCAACTCACAGCTGAAACTATTTTGGAGTTTTGTTAAGAATGACAAGATTTGATGAATGGAGATTAATGATTAAAATATTTCAGCCTTTCTAAGTCCTCGCACAATGTGATGGCAAATAAGTCTTCAAAGAGATTTATTTTTGTTCCTAGCAGCTGGATATCTAGAGCCTGCCGTTCCTGAGGGAGTCCCAGAGACCTACTTGATGATGGGAGTGTTTCACAGCTGTAAGAGACTCGGATTGTTAAACAATGACTTGAGCTGTAACGTATTTTAGTGACTAGACTCTTAAAACCCTGAGGTTTTCTAATTGCCTACAGCCAGCCTGCTTGTTGCTGGAAACCTGTGAGCTTCTATGTCATAACACAAGGCAGTGAAAGCCTGTCTTAAACATGCCATTCAATTACAAGGAAATTATCCCAGGGAAAAAACAAAAACCCTTCCACCCTGTTTTTCTGCTGTCAGAGGTGCAGGCCATGGGGCTTGCTGACATAGGTAAGGTGGCAGGGTTCCTGATGGACCCCTGCAAGGGTGCAGCTTTTGGAGCACCGTTTGAGAAGGCACGGATGTGAACAAAACCTGTGATGAGGGTGATGGATAAATGGTGCATACTGGTTCCTACAGAATAAAAACCAGCGAACGGCAGAGAAACCGTCCTCCAGCTCATGAAATCCTTCCCCAAGGCGCACACAGCAGAGAGATCTATTCTGTGTCAGTGGCGAGGTGACCTTCTCTTTAACCATCGTGATGGTGCCAAAATCACAGCTGTAAGATCAGACCCTGTATCATCTCTTCGGAGAAGAAAACACCTGAAATGGGTATCACCAACGCCCTACTCTGCAAGGCGTAAAGGCATGAATAGTATTAAAGGCCTTTATGGTCCATAGAAAAATATTCCTTGTTATCACTTAGGCAGGAAAACAGGTGTGAAAATTAATTGTTTCTCCTACCTACAGAGACTATTTATTTGCAAGGCAATTACTCAATTACAAACATTTCCATTTTGAATTTGAATGAAAATTAAACTCGGACGATGCCAAAGAAACATTTGTGAAGTCACAATGACAGAAGCAGAGCTTTTGTAAAGGACTTTTTATGAGCCTCATGCACATTTAAAAAACACTTTGAAACTCTCATCAAAGATTTAATTACAGGCTCTGTAGTGATCTATATTACCAGGCCTTGATTATTTTTGTAAAATATGCTACATTAACTTACATATGATGGGCTTGTAGATTTAAATAACTTTAAAGTATTATAATTAAAATTAAATAACCATAAACAAAATTAATGAATAACATTTTCTGGTTCGTATCCCTAGTTTTTATGGACTCTATTCACTGGCTGATTAGTATGCCAAAAGTAGTCATTTTCTATCATGCAATCATAATCCTGAACGGCTGCACTTGTGGATGTAATTCTGTTCAAAACCCAGATGACAGAGAATCCAACTACAGAGTTCTAGTACTGCCCTGAAATTAAAAAAATCTTACCCTGAATGCCTTATTGTTATAGAAGGTAAATACATGAATAACTCTTTTTAGGATGCCACTAAATCTGGCATCTTTCTCAAACTTCTGTGTTTTCCAAACAACAGACATTTTTCCAGATTTCCTGTTTAGCCTGATTTTTGTTCTGTGGCAAGACATTTTGGGGGATATTTTTTGCATTAAATGCATTTGCGTTGTTTGCATTAGAAGTATTATTCTGAAAAATCTGATTTTATCCTTATTTCAAGTAGGCAGTGGCAAGAGTAGAACTAATCTAGAGTAGAAACAGCTACAACTCCCCTGGAAACTGAATCTTTTTAGAACCTCGTACCTAACCGCCATATGTTAAAACCTAGTGACACATTTTGGGTCAACATGAAGCAGCATTTTGTTTGACAATCATTTATTATTCTTACCCTGTTTTGACATACTTTAGTACTACGCATGTTGGTTTTGGCTAGTAATTTTCAGTGAGCATTATGCTGCCTTGCCTCAGTCATATACAGCATCTTGTCACAAAACAATTCAGGTTCTACTTCGATTTTTTTTTTCTCCAGAAATATAGATTATATGAGATGTCTGACTTACTGTAAAAAAAAAAATAATTTGCTTACATTGGGCCAGTCAGTTTCCAGGCATCACATTTTAAAGGCAGAAAATTCCAATAATTTTGGATCCAAAAAATGCCAGTAATGCCGATTTTGAAGCCATTAGTTCTCCAGTATCACTGTGCCAGAAATCAAACTGCTGGTACTATGCACATTCATAGGTGAATGGCAACTGAGGGACTATGGAGAAACTTCAGCTCCAAAGGTGGATGAGATCAATGTATAAGAACTACCTGAGCAAAATAATCAAGTATAAAAAAGCGATTCCTATGAAAGAGGGGAGATACTTTAAATGAAACACACTATTTTACAATAAAGGGATACTCTAGGAGGAAAAATGACAGTTCTGCAGCCTCTCATTTCTCCAGGGACAATGCTGAACCCAGTTTTGCTCTAAGAAAGTCTTAAATTCCTCAGAAAAATCACACTTACGTGTTCTTTGCTGTAGTTTGGCACACTTCTTTCCTTGATAAAACAGAGTTACTGCCTTGATCCACGTGGCTGTGCCTAAAGCGAGAGGGAACCTTTCTGCCTAGGTGGGAGCAAAGCTGTCACCTCAAGAGACTGCCTGCAGCCAACGGCCATGCAAGGCTGCTCAAAGCCGATCCCCTCTCCTTTGCAAGACCTTGACAGCTGTAAGAATGAAAACTAAAAGCAAACAATCTCACCTATTTGGGGATGAAGCAATGGGGGAGCTTTTCTTCACTGCGGGTGACTAGCTACTGCATGTGCCAGCAACTGCTGGCCTTCAGGTGTTTTTTCCCCTCAAGTGGTTAAGTAAAAATAGATGCAGATAATGATTAATTTAATTTCCACCTGAAGCTTTTACAGGATCAGGTCTACAGGGAAGTAGATTCCAGTGTGTCCTCAGCTGCGGAAGCAGAGACAGGTGCAGGCTAAAAAAAAAAAAATAAAGCTTGTTTTAATTACTCCTCTT
>NW_009258887.1:1056191-1073677 GCF_000687185.1 Egretta garzetta
GGAAGCAGAGACAGGTGCAGGCTAAAAAAAAAAAATAAAGCTTGTTATAATTACTCCTCTTCAACGCAGCTGGTTTAACAAGAGCACAGAGGTTTATTTGGACCACGCTTGGAAAATGGGAATTTCCATCTTTTTGTTCTCTTCTTAATGTACTGCACAGTAAGGTCACTTGTTCTGGCAGTGGCTAATATCTGACATCTGAGCAGATCCTTAACAGGGGTAAATTGCCATAGTTCAGCAGTATAAATAGCCACAGCAGCACTCACCGGCCGAGGATCCGCTCAAAAATGCTTCTGATTAATTTCCTGTTACCAGGTTGGTCTTCAAATGCCTCTAGATAACTTCCTGGCAGCACAGTTAAAACCCCATTTGCAGAGTGGTGTTTCCATCATTTTGCCTTTGATTCGCAAGCCAGCACTCTTTCTTTCCTATTGATCATATTCACCCACCTCTGTTGGTGGCCTCGGTGGGGAGCTGACTCGAGAACCTTCCCGGTGCAATCTGTCCCGATACAGCACAGACAAGCAGCACCATTAATGCCTCCCGTCCACCATCTGCAGATTTTTCCCTTCTGTATTTACCAGTTGTGGAGTCCTCACCACATGTGGAAGGACTTTGTGTCCTACTTCCTCTGGCATGTTGGGCTGGATGATAGAAATATGCTGCTCCTTCACTTCCCAATATATATTTATGGCTCTTAACTCTTAAAGCATGGCATGCAAGCATTTGCATGACCAACAAATACTGATTTAAAAATATGGCTAGCCATCTCCACAATACATGTTATGAAATCCTTAAGGATTTTTTTTTCATGTGTGGTTATTTGGACTAAAACTGTTCAACTGTAGCATTTTATGGTAATTTGACTTTAAATATGGCTGTAGCACAAGTGGGATTCATAGTCATAAGATTCATTTAATAGAAGCAGGTGAAGAAAGATGTATTTGAGCAGCAGAAACCAAAATTTGCACGGCGAACCTCAGAGTAGGGTCTTCTTTTCTACAAGGTTGTAATACCAGGATGACAAGCTCAATTTTTCTGTCACCTACATGAGTTCTGATGAAGTGTAACTAAACTGGGTGAAGCTACTCTTGATGAAGAATACGTACCATTCTCAGGAGAGCCCAGCGCCAGAAAGGGACCTGGTTTTTGTATCCATGCCATATAGCTGAGTTTTTACTTCCAGTCATATGTAAAACTGCAAGAACAACACAAGGTGGAAAAGGTCCATCGCTTCAAAAAGTAAGAATAGACAGGGAAAATCGTAGCAGCTTGAAGGCAGAGGGAAGGAGATGCTCTTAGGGCTCCTCTCTTGAGTCCCAGTGACCACCCCTGGGTAGATCAACGGATGGAGGCAGAGGAGGACCAGTGGTTTAGGCACAGTCCTTTGCCACCCCTGTTTCCTGGCTGTTACTTCCAACCAACACACTAGGAAAGTAACTGACAGAGACAGGGACAAGAGGGCAAAAAGGAGAAGATAGCATTTTATGCCAGATTTTGGGCCACATACTAATAGTGTGGAGATGGAAAAGTGTTCACATCCCAACCTGCCTGTACTCCATCTGTTTGCAACAGGATACTTAGTCCCTGTGTAAGCAGAGGGAAAAGGGATGGGTTTTTTTTTTTATTGCACATCCATGTAGATTTTGAAAGGAGGAAACCAAGCAAGCTAAAATTAAATATAATTTTCTCTTTTTCCCCATAGACTCAGTCTGGATGGATTCCAAACCACATTTTGGAGGGGCGAGAAAGGCCCAACATCTGCTTCTGGTGTAACTGTTTGTATCTTCACTCTAGGAAAATTAGGTTTGAAATAATCTCAAATTGTCTGACACCTGTATCCTATTAGAAGTGACACATGGAAACACCTTCAGCGTACCGAATTTAGCACCATGTCAACAGTTTAAAGTTAACAGGAAAAAAATTGGTAAAAATCATTGCTTCCCAGTTTCTGCTGACACAGATCTTGTGTCATTTCACAGGATCATACTGCAAATTTGATGCATAAATGTAATGGGGTTTGAATCAGTAATTATAACCTGGTTTGCACCCCTACCGATAGCTGGAATTAAATTCAGTGTGCACCTCAAGGTGACTGGTGTCCTGTATTTTGAGCTCAGTGGAGGGAGACCTATGGGTTGAGTGCCAGCCAGCACCTAGGACACGGACACGCAGTGATTTCAGGGGCTTTTTTTCTGAAGTTCGGCTATGGATCTGAAGTTTAGCAACTTGCAGCTCATGACAAAAGCAAACAAGGCATACCTTGTGTGTCTCAAGAAACGGAGTCAAATTCCTGTGACAGAAGATAAATCCTGCATGGCATAGAGGTTTGCTAGCGTAGGTTTGCTAGCGTTCGAACACAGAGAAAAACCAAAAGAATTCTGAAGTCAGGCAACTGGTTTTGCTTTACTGTCTGAGCACTTCCCTCAGTGCAGACGCCGAAGTGCATGTAGGGATTTATTTTAAACTCTCTTCCCAAACCTGTGTAATCTCCCATTTGCAAATTCCTCTCATTTAGCAACAGATCTGGTGACCTTTTCCCAGATAACACACTGACAATAAGATTCAAATTCTTCGGAGAAGAACATTCATTAAGATTCATAAAACTTTATGACTTCCATAAAATTTATACTACCTAAAAATGCATTATCCATTACAAAACCATATGCCTTCCCATTCATCTTTAAACACACTCCTTTTTTTGAGAATTTTGAACCAATTTGTTTTGAGAGATTGCTTTTTAATGCTAGCCAGAGAGTAAGGGAAACTTTTCTTTTTAGATAGTATTGTTTTTCAGCAGATCTGCATCTTCAATGAGCAAAGTCTATAGTCTGTAACACAGGAAAAATCCACTGGTCTCGATTATTTTTATCTTTTCTTCCTGCCAATTATTTGACACCATGCCAGTGGCCATTTTATCATGGAAATAGCTGTGACAAGTGAAGAGGGTATTTACAGAAACACTGGCAGGTCAAAATGTGTTTTCAGAGCTGGAAAATAGCAAATTAACTGTTGGATGCTTAAGCAGAGGGCCAATACCAGGGTTTGTCAGCTTGTAAAGATGGGACGGGACTGGAGGGGGGGTCCTGTCCTGCTGGTGCTGAGGCCGTGGGTGTCCAGCAGGGAAAAATGGCTGGGGCTGATGGAGATGCCTCTCTCCTGGGCCCTGTGAGGCACAAAATGACCAGCACGACATCACTGTCACTCCAGCCCGGTTGGGAACCTGTGGAGGTGTGCACAAGGGAGTGCTTTCATCTCCCCTTTTTATTTTTTCTTTTGTCTAGTCAAAAGATAATAATGATAAAACCCACAAATGGTCAGTAAGATCTGTTACAGCTAACCTGCTCTGTGTGTGTGAGTAAAGTCAGAGCTCATGCAAGAATGGAGCAAGAAGTTAAAATACATGCAAGCACACTGAAATTCAACATGAATTACAGCACACTAATGAAAAAATATGTTAAAAGTGGAAAAATTGGGCAATAATGGAAAGAGAGACTAATAACACTGAACCTTTTTCTAGAGAGAAGAAAGCATGCAGGACCAAAAAAAAAAGAGTGTCAAGTACAAGTTGAGGCTTTTTCTAACCCCAGGACCAGCCAAGTGGACCTCCTGTACGGTGTAGCACTAGTGACACTAAACAAAGGATAAGAAGTAATTTTTTACATGCACCCATAGCTGAAAAATATCAGGGAAAACCCAGAGGACAATGAAAACCTATTTGAGGTGGAATTTATTTTAAGGGAACAGATCCAGTGCCACAGATTGATTTTGGAACACTTTAATGAAAACTGCTCCCTTGGTCTTCCTTAGGTTTAAAACTCTCGGCTTAGGAGAAAAAAAAATACAAATAGACCCCTGTAAGCTTCCCAAGAAAGAAAATGATAAACTGCTGAAAGCAAAAAATATGTGTACATCAGAGGAACAGCTTTAAAGCAATGTGAATTTGAATGAAAGAAGCTCACAGCTACGTATTGCAAACAGTCTTCCAAAAAGGATGTTACATGGTAGGACAGTTACCCCAAAAGGATGCTACGAATCATGTACTTGAGTTATGAAACACCAGCAACAGTCTGAAGAGAACAGTGTAAGACAGGCAGTAATTCTTCCTTAGGAACATCTGATTAGAGGATTTATCTTTCTAAAGTATTTTTGCCTGTTACTGAAATAGATGGGAGAAAATAAGGTGCCTTGTAAACAGCTGCTCTGCTTTAGGTCCACAAAAAAAAGCAAGCTTCAGATGACAAGGTGCCAACATGAATTCAATAAGGCCACAATACTGCTCCCCCTGTCATGTTACAGCTGAGGTTCAACTGGAATATGGATGCAGAGCCCTGCTATTTGGGTGTGCAGATACCAATCCCATCCAAACACCAGGATAAGCTAGATCCTTCCCTACGGGCAGCTTGGCCTCTGAGACAGACATTAGCTGCTGGCAAAGATCCTCCCACACATCTCGATCTGTTTATCCCAGCTAAGATCTCTGTAAAGAACTGAATCAACAGATTCATATTTGTAAGGGTAAACATGGGCTGTGAAACTCCAAACTGAAAGGCCAGCACAGCCTCCTCGCATATCACAACTCCCACCCTTCCTTGAACTTTCAGAAGTCAATTTTTCCTTCTGATTTTAAACACATGAGCTCCCTTCAAATTCTTAGCAAGTTTTTGCCCTTCAAAAAATAGCCAGTCTTGGTTATTCCTGGTTGGACCTTGCTACCACAACTTGACAAACGCAAAACATTTGAATACAAATCCGACATTTGTCCCTGAGGAAGTACACCATTCTTTTAGGGATGGACAATGCAGTCTTATCCCTGCATTTGTGTCTCCCTTTCAGAACAAAAATAAAACAAGGATCTGCTTATCCTTTCAGTTCATGAAAATGTAACTTCCTGCAAGAGCCTGATCGGTGGCTGATAACGTCACCTGATCTGAGCAGGACCAGCCTGGGGACTCTGGTGTGAGACAGGAAAATATACCAGCTGGAAACCTGCAGAGGGGAGGTACCAGCTTCAGTTACCTCTGTCAGCCCTGCGGGCTCTCCTCACGCTTAGAAAGACCATAAACCAAACATAACTAAGAGAAGAAACATGGGGAAAAAACACAGCCAGAAGAGGACAAGGAAATCTGGGAACTGAGCAGATTAGTCACTGGCGTCTCGTGCCTGGGATCTCGGACCTGCTGAAACATTTTCAGTTCAGTTAAGTAAACCTAAGATTTAATACCCTCGTTGGCAACTGCAGAATTATCTCACAGTGGCTGAGGCCTGACTGCATCTGGAAATGAAGTGCCCTATTGCCCGTCTTTCCCTCTAAAACAAACCAAGGTGCATGAGCAGCTGGCATATCTTTCAAGGCACATTTCAGGTGTTTGCTTTCTTCAGACTAATAAAGATGTTCTTTTCATTGTTTTTTTCTGCAGCTGACAGGATTTTTTTCCTAAAAAACACCATGCTCATTGCGTGGTTCCCCGTTGAAAGCTCACTGTAAGCTGGCATGGCTCTGATCCACGCGTCTCCATGAAGCTTTTGATTAAGCTATAGGAGTCTGTGTTGCTGAAAATCTGCCCTCTTATGTGGAATGATTTATAAAAAGCTACAGAAGAAATGCTCCTTATTTAACTGCTATTTACCTTAAAGATAAGATGCACTTACATCAGATGGGTTTTCATAGAATCATAGAATGTTTTGGGTTGGAAGGGACCCCTAGAGGTCATCTAGTCCAACCCCCCCGCAGAAGCAGGGACACCGCTAACTAGATCAGGCTGCTCAGAGCCCCGTCCAACCTGGCCTTGAATGTTCCCAGGGATGGGGCCTCCACCACCTCTCTGGGCAACCTGTTCCAGTGTTTCACCACCCTCATTGTTTGTGTTATTTGGATAGCGATTCCATAACATATTGCATCTATCAAACAATTACCTCGTCACTAGCTCTTTCATGTTAGAAATACGTATACGCACAAGTAGATTTGTTGATGCATGTCATTCCCCACACCAGTAACTTGCAGCTGGGAAACTAACAACCTAATCTGTACCTTGTTGGGCAACAAGATGTTCTGACAATTCATTGTGCAGAGGAAATCCAGACATCTGAAAGTATTTTTTTGCTGATTCTCTGGGCTTCCAGTGGATTTTTGCTGCACTCTAAACCAGGGATGCATCCCTTAACCTATAATGTTGAAATCATTCTGAATTGTTTTATTTACTTCAGCAAAAGAATGAACTTCAGTTCAGCACGTAACTGGCTGCTCAGGTAACTCGCCAGCCCCAGCTGGCTGAAACCTTACGTATGCATAGGTAAAGTCCTGTCTTTACTCTGGCCCAGGTATTTCTAAACTGCATATATTATTAGAATATTAAAAAGGACTCCGGAAAAAAGGTTCACATGTTTTAAAATATACAAATAGTTTTCTTTAGCTCCTAAGGAAATTGAGGAAAAAAACACATCCTTTGCCCTCTCTCTCTTTTTCTGCACACGTTTTGAACCAACCATTTTGTACATATTCTGGTTATTATTTTTCCCATGCATATCTGCATTCCTAACACAGTCTATAATCAGAAATCTCACAAGATTTCTTTACAGGACAGGTGAAAATACCTTGAATATGAATTAAAAGAAAATTATCCCTAAATTATCCCTGAAAAATCCCTAAATTTCTCACTTAAAGTCAGTCAAAACCATTAATCTGAACTGTTAACATGTCCAAACGGAACCCCAGAACTGTGTCACAGCAGGCAGCAAACTCTCTTCAAGGTTTTATACCACCCTGAGGACTGCAGTCGAGCCACAGTGGTGCAGGCACACCTTGGGAACAATTGTGTTGCTTCCATTCATAAACACCTTGGTCCCAACCCAAAATGCTTAACCACATGCTTACATCTAAGCACACGTGTAGACCTTGTGAAGCCAATGCAATTTCTGGAGAAATAGTCTACTGTGAGATTCACCCTGTGCATCTCTATATTCTTCCCTTTATTTTCTCTAACCTAAAGGTCTAGACACCTTATTCTTCCTGACATAGAAGGGCTAATTTTTTACTATGGTCGTATAAAAAACCTTCACCATTGTCACCACAATAAAGTAATGAAATAGATGAGCAAGCAAAATCCATGGATTGCATGAAACTTATTCCCTCACTTCTACTCTTTCCTTTTTTAAATGACAACTGTTTGGAACAAGGATCCTGCTCCTCAGTAAACTGTGAAGCAGCCAACGTTAACTTGTCATTCTAGTAATAACAATAACAGCCAAAATATTAGGAACCACATAATGTAGCTTGTTGTATTATGATGTGTTTACATAGCAACTGTGAAGCTGCCATTTCTTACAGCTTTTCAGGTTTTATAAAGAAAACCCCACAATTTTACTGTGCTCATTACCACACCAAGATAACCACTTTCCTAGTGACTCACCCAAATTTTGATACCAGAAAGAATGATGCCCTCTTAAGTCTGCTCTCTTATTTTTACAAAAGAGTGTAAAGGAATACAGACGCGGGGCTCTGTCAGTCCTAACAGCAGTAGGGGTTTCTAATGTGGCAGTGATTTCACTAGATTGAATTTAGATGTGCTTTCAAACACAAGCAGTTAAAAACTGCTCCAGAGTCATCCCTGTCTCCAGTAGCTTGTTGGATTGCACCGGGAGATAACGGATTGACATTATTACTGATCTCCGCCAAATGCTGTTGGTACAGCGCTCAAGGTCATTCGCAGCTTACCTCTGCATGTGCTGGGTGATGTACAGCAGCGCTCAGCTGCGCTGATGGGTTCATCGTTCTCCGAAGGCAGTGACCAATGTTGAGCAGCTGGCTGAAAGGCTGTTTGATCTTCCCACTGCTTTGCAGGCAATACCATACTGCTCAGGGAAAAAGAAAAAAAAATAAAAAATTAAAACCCCACTATTGAAAAGATTTATCAGCAAACGAGGTAGAGCCATGCTTGACCTCCGTATCTTCTCTTGTTCCCCAAAGGCAGCACATGTAAGATATTTCCTGTCTTTCATGTTACTGACTGGAATGCATCATGAAGTCCAAATTTGCAACCTGCTGTCTGTTTTAGTCATTAGGCATGACTTTCTTTGTCTCTTGATGAGAGCTGCAGCCAACTGTTCACTGTTGTAATGCATAATTTTTTTAGTATTCCCCCCCATTCCCTGAACAAATAAACAAAAAAACCCCAGCCAGGCTGAAAGTTGAAATACACTCATCAGCCAAGGCTGCTGTGTCTTACAGGATCTTATTTCCACATCAGCACATCACACTCTGCTCTAGACCACCAAAACATTAGTCGCAGAGTAAATAGACTCCAACTATTATTCAGGGGCCAAATTAAAAGGTTACTGAATAACAATTAAAAGCATCTACTAGATTTCCAAAGAGCTGATCAGTCCCAACACTTATCCGACTGAGCACGAAAGGTGGAGTTTACTGGCTGCAACTTGGTTCTGCATTCACTGATCTGTCAATATGCGTTGCGATCTTTATATTATTTTTTAAAATTACATCCCCTCTGCAGAGACATGCCACAAGTTATGAAATTAAGCTACTGTGTTATCTTCACCAGCTGCTGTACCTTGGAATATTGTTCACAAAACAGTTACTAGGTATTTTAACCTCTGATCGTCTTCAAAGTCAACTAAAGACAATTTACAAGGTCATTAAAATATACATAGAGTGTAAAATACCAATCCAGTTATATTTGATTCCCACAAATGGTACACAAGTACTGGTTATGTCCTCACTCCACTATCATATATACTTTCAAAAAGTCTTTAAAATGAAAGAAACTCTGAGAATCCCTGATCATATTTAAAAGTTTCCTGCAATAGAGAAAAAGAGCAAAAAAGGCACACATGCCAAACTGATACCTAGTTTGAAAACTAGGTTGGTGAGAGGGATCTCACTCTGACAGACAGTGACCTGTGGGGCTGCTCTGCCATTCCAATAATAAAAGTTTATTCCATGAGCAGCAAAACGAGCAGAACCTGATTTCCTATCTATTTTTTGCCCTTTGTCCCCTAAATCTCTTTCCAGTGCAATAAGCCCGGCCATCTGTTCTTCCCCTACACCAGCCCGGGTTGCAGATACCTGCAGTGGTTAGTCTGGAGCTGGAGACATGGGTTGGCCCAGCAGCTCCTGTCAAACCCACAAGGTAACTGACGGTTTCTGATGGTGCTTCTGTCAGCATGGGCACCAATGTGAATCTTTTCCTTCTATCCAGCTCCCAGTGCTCATAGACCTCATAGACAATGAAGGTGATTAAATCCCATCTCAAATTTGGTTGCTATTGCTGAGCCATTTCGAAGGTATGAAAGGGAGACTGGCCAGCAGATTGGGAAGCTGACCTCGGAGGGCTGGCACGCTAGGTTAAAATCAGCCCATTCCTCTCATTCAGCACAAATATCCAAACCCTCACCATTAGAAGTAAAACAGCCTTTGACCACATTGCACTAACCGTTTGGCAGCTACTTTGTAAATTATAAGGCCATTTGATATTTTTTGAGTACTAATTTTACATCAGTCATTGTAAGCAAGTTGAAAAGACCTAAAGGTCAACTCATCCGTTCATCTGCAAACACAATTGTGTCATTTATCCATGTCCCACCTTGTAACTCAGAGACAGGCTTTGTTGCTTTTAATGGTTTGGAATTTCAAGACAGAAATCTGACTGAATATCTGCCAGTTCTCTTGGTCAGTTAAAAATGTTGGTCTGAAGGAAGGAAAAACATTGAAGTCAGTTCTTTTACAACAGCAGGAGGTTTAGTTCTTCTCTTTTAGGAAAAGTTGCAGAATCCCAGACATGAGTCACCCCTTTGGAAGAAAAGGATGGAATATTGCAACTATTTTTGCCCAAGTACTTCACCAAGATGTAGAAGGCTTTAATGGAAAGTGTCTGGTCATGCCACACATCTCTCGGGCTATTTCCAGCCTTTGCCTGACCATACCCATTTACTTTGAACGTTGTGAGCTCTGGTAGAGCAGGGATGCTCGGGCAGTTTATCCTGTTGTGTTCCCAGTTGCAGATAGCACTATGCAGTTCAGTTCCTCAGCTGTAGACCGCAAGCTGATAGCCTAAATTATTCTGCTGGGAATTACTTTCCCTATTGCTTGAAGTAATTAATTGACTCTCATCACCTGTTTTAGTTCTGGATTTTCTCATTAATTTTAAACAGATACTAAACAGATCACTTTGGGAAAACTTTCGTAGTGAGAATTACAAACATCTTTAAAGCAAGATTGTTGCTAAGAGGCATTTTCCTCTAATTCAGTCCATTAAAAATTGTCTGAAAACAACCAATACAACGATAAGATCTGCTTGACTGACAGCCAAGGCAGGCTATCTTACTAGCAGAAATTATTTAGTTACTTTATGATTCAAGAAAGTTTGCATTCCCACCAGTCACACGAGTTAGTTATAAAGCTTTGTGTATGGTTAATAAAACCCAAGAAGTCCCCCATCTCCAAAACTTTAAACTATATGGCAAATCATTGTCATCTTCCCATGCTAGAAAGGATATTTCTAGTATATTAATGATAGAAGATCCAAAACTGGGAGGGTATGCTTGAGACTGGGTGTTTGGCTCTAGCATTGCCACCAGATTTGTGTCCCTTGGGCATTTATGTAACCTCAGGTTTTACTTATGAAGTACAACCAAAACACGTAGCCTTTTCTTTAATACTCTTTCATTGTCCGTGAATTACATCTCATTTTGGGTTATGACAAATGACAGTTTCAATTTCACATCCAAATAGGATTTGAATTGCCATGCAAGATGTGTATTTAACACTTTACATCACCACATCTATTTTAAGTAAGCATCTATACACACTCTAGATACCGCATTGAAGCCTCACTTACATTAAGCATCAGCAAGTCCTGTTCTCTGAGGCAGGGAATATAGCTTTTCTAAACTTTGAGGTGGGTTAGCCAAACCCTCATATGTCAATTCTCAAGCACAGGTATTAGCCCCTTTTTTGGTCAATTTAGATAAATTGACCATGTCATTCATAACTCTGCTAATCACAGTCACATTATTCGACACACAGTTTGGAGAGTTTTCAAATACCATTATAAAATATCTTAAAGAGGAGGGACAACCACTGTGTTTCAGAACTTTGCCTGCCCATTTTGACCATCTGTGTAAATCAGCAAACAAATTTCACGATAAATTCCAAGATACAGCCCAAAATTTACAATTGTTACCTGACCGATATCTAAAGAGCAGAGATAGGAACGCATCTTAACCAAGCAATGCCCAAGCCTCTTAAAAACCAGGCAGACCTACTATAAAACTAAGTCACTTTGCTAATTAATGGGTAAGAAAATGTCACTCCAGATAAACAACATCTGATGGACAAGATAGATGACTGCAAAAAAATAACCAACAGCAGTTTGACAACAGCAAATCAACGCTGCCCGTCAGAAGGGAGAGCAGGGGGTCAACAGAAGAGAAAATCTATGGAGGATAACCAGTCTTTTTTTAGGTATTGATTTATTTTATGTGTGCTTTACAGAGCCCACCAGCATCGCTCCTCTGTAATTGTATCAAAAATCAAGATAAACTGAAAAATTAAAGTGAAAGTGACCTATAGGAGCTTGGATGGTAATGAGAAGGTAGACTCGAGGACATTAATACTAACCGATGTATTTTGGGGAAACTTGGAGCCAAAGTAATGCCTATCTTCTATAAATTGCATAGTTTAGATGAATTACTCAGTGCCCACAGACTAAAGCAAATTTGATAAAGGAAAAAGTAGTCCTTGTTTTTCATCGCTGAAAGAAATACGACAGGGCTGAGGGAAAAATAAGACTGGCACATTAAAAAGCACTGCTAAGCAAAGGACTAGTGGTCTGATTGCAACTTGCACGTGATTCAGTCAACTGCCTGTAACTATGAGATTGGCTCCGTTTAAATTCACAGCTTTTCAGAAGGATGAAGCTTGCTCCCTATTAATCTCTGCCACCATCTAAAGAATTAAGAGAGTGGCTGGCAATAAAGAACAAATTAATCATGTTTATTGTGACAACCATGACTGTTATAAAACAGATACTCTTACAGCATATGCTAACATCCCACACACTTTTTCTTTCTTTATTCAAAACCTGTTGAACATTCAGTTCAGGTCCCCTTGAGACATATGTCTAGAAAAGCACTGATTCCAGGAATAAATCCATTTCAGGTATACGAAACAGAAGTTGCCTGTAATACACTATTTGCAGTTATGTGTCTAGATGTACCGTTGTTCTCACATCTGAAGTCATGCAGTTATTTCTTAAAGAACGGCTTTGAACAGCCTTCAAGAACAACCAGCTGTGTAGAAAAATAGCTAACCGAAACATATTGATCTTTGATTTAGTTCAGTATTTGATTCTTATCTGAATATTTATTCTTCACAGTGTAAGTGCCTGAGGACAGGGAGCAATTAGGAAATTTCTGAACCAAGGTCAGCTCAAACGCAGCCAATATATTACTGTCAAGGCTAATATTCAAAGTTTTCAAATGGGCGAAGCAAAAACAGTGGAAGGAATGCCTGTAGAATAACAAGGGCTGACAAAAACGGGAAAGTTTTTAACTAGGGAGTTCGAACTGACACACAAACTCTTGTCCTGAAAACAACTCTTTCCTCAACATTGTGAACCATTAACAACCTTTGTCCAAAAAGACATCAGCAGAAGAACAGCTGTAGCTGTCCCTGACCTTCCCTGGCCCTACAGAGTGCAACACACACCCAAGCACGGGAGCATTTACCCACCCAGGCTACACTCTTCCGGTCTAGGCTAGAGAATCGTGTTCCTATTTCATCACTGCTGCCCCACAGACACATCACAGCAACATCAACGTCCCTCAGGCAGAACCACCCCATCCTAGCTAAGATAAAAGGGCTACATTATCATCTGGCACCACTCAATCTAGGCCACAAAGAACAGTCAACAGCCTAATTTTTCAGTCTTTCCACACTCCCATCATACTCTCCAAGGCTAAATAGCAAATAGCTGTGCTACCTACATGCACTGCATATTCCGACATTTAGGAATGGTGACAATTCAATGCTGACTATTGCAGCAGGTCGTTTTGAAAAGATCTTCCATAGTCACAACACAACGAAACATTTTTGTCTGCCCTGTGCTTCAGTTGTCACAGGCAGATAAATGAGTACTAAGTTTGGGAGGGAGAAAGTAAAGTCAGTACACAAAGAGAGATGTTGCATACACTGGGCTGAGCTCGCAAGACTAAATTGCATCTTATTACTGGCATCACACTTCATGGTCTCTGGCAGAAGAATCTGTTGTGCCAGGTAAGTGTCAGGGATCCAGCATCCTAAGTATTCTTACCCAGCCCTGTTGGTGAAATTGCTGAATCTCTTTTATAGCTAAAAATATAGTCTGGCTTGATTTGTTTTCACCCACCGTTAACGAGATGCAGTCCTATGCTCACAAGTTCCACTGTGAAGCAACAGGACAGCTGCAATCTTGCTAAAAAATGCAAGGTGGGTAATGATGTCATGTTGTCATTTGCTCTTTTATAACTGTTAAAGGTCCAACTGCATTTTATGCATCACACTTCACCAGTAGTAGTGAAAATGATGGCTTTCAGCAGGCAAACTTCTTACAAAAAAAAATGAAGCAACTCACCACTAAATGTTTTAAATGTACCTTGCTGCTGAAGACACTAGAGTGGACTCAGTCTGACAGACTGTTGGGAAAAAATTAAGTTTTGAAGCAAGAAAGAAAAATGAGTCTTTAAATATTAAAACCAAATTATTCTCCCTTGCGTGAAGAGAGAGACTCAGAGGCCTAAAGTAAATACTTGAGTCATCTGATCCACATGCTGTAGCCACAACTCATTAGGTATCTGCTAATTACAGCTTTGAAAGATGCCATGGAGTGACACAAGGCAGCCCTAGATGTATTTAGTTAGTTTTACAACTGAGGAGCCTGAGAAACCCTTGGGTTCTTTCCTACAGTCAACAGCTTCAACAAAGAGCCTCTCTATTAATTACAACCACATCTTGTCCTTTTTTATATATGAGAAACACTACAATCCTTATAAAAACTATAAAACAGCCATTGTCATTTAGGGATGCTATTAATCAAGGCATTCTCGTGTGTTTTCCCTTCACAGCTCCCTTGCCTAGATTTCAGCGTAACAGCTCATTGGTTTTTAACTAAAAGCAGAACGGCCATGTGCAGCCATTGCAGAAGGCTCAGGATTTTGATTTCAGTGCAGGAAACGCTTAGCTGTGATCCCTCTTGCAAAGGGGAAACCCTGAAGTGTCTGCCGGCATTACCAGCACTGTAACGATCAATCTGACAAAAAGGATTGAAAATAGCTACTTCATTCTGAAAGTAACTTTCACATTATCGCTTCTCTCCTCCTACACTCCTGGAAAATCAGCGCAACAAAGAGGAAAGAAGCTGAATTCTTTTTGCACTACCCCAAACAAGTTATGTCTGGGATCCAGACATGACATAAATGACAACCTGGAATACTTAGACTCAAGATAAGAAAAACTTTCTAACATTAAGTGTAAGCAGTTGCCTAATGAAGCTGAAGGCTTGTCATGATTGGAGATATTTAAGGACTGTTTAGATAAGCATCTATTAGGAATATTAAGTGTAAATATTCTGCTTTGGAGCAGGAGGATGGGTTAAATGACATCCTAAGATCCCTTCTGATTGCCTGACTCTACAACTCAGCAGCCTCCCCTCCCAAGTTACCACCCTCCATTTTAATAGCCTTCTGTATCACTTCTAAACTCCTTCACAATTCTCCCGGGAATTCCGCACAGATATACTTGCAACCCCTGAGGAAGACTGAAATCTCAGTTACTTAGTAATAAAAAAGGAAAAAGAGGGGAGGGAAAAAAGGAATTGTTATCTCAATGAGAAGTAAAAAACAAGGCAGAAGACACACGTGGTGAAAGAAGGTAACAGAACCACAGTAGTATAAATTACAAGTTACAACAGGGATATAAATCCTGTTAGCAGGTTGGCAGAAACCCGACATTTTTCATTTCTCCATCAGGCTATTATCCACGCCTACTGGACTAGAGGAGTAAGTTCAGTTCTGCCAGTTTGAGCCATAGCCAATTTAGGCAAGTTGCAAAGTTGCCCTCTGCTTGGGTCCATGTTAGACACCTTCACTCTACACCAGCTAATTTAGTGCTGCAGTAGACTAGCTTTGAAGCATCACTAGATGAAAAATTTTTCAAGGGACCTAGAAAACAGCTAAGTGTTAGAGGATAACTTTGGAGTGAGTGACTTACTTTTCCATGCCCCCCCACCCCCAATAAATAAAATAGGAACTGTTTACTTCAGATTCACTGCTTAAGGTTCCCAGTTTGTTACAGAAGTCCTCTGAGCCTTGACTTCGGCAGCCCATAACCAGGTCACCAGTTATCACAGAAACACAGAGAGGAGAGCCACAAGGGACCTTGGTTAGCCCTTTCCCCTGCCCAAAAGATCCAGCACACAGGAAGAGGACGGCTGAGTAGGACAAGCCAGCAATAGCATGGTTCTTCCATGTGGTTTTATGGGGCAGTTAACTTTTATTACCTGGTAATTACTGAGTAAGACTTTAGACAAGCTGACTCTACAGCCCACATGGCGACAGACTTGTGTGGGCAGTCAGCTCACAAAAATCATGCAAGACTAATGTTTCAGAGGGGAAAGTCACTCCATTAGGAAAGCCAAGTTCAAGAATATAGTTTAGCCATACTTTAATACTAACAGTAAAGAATATAAATACCAACTCTCAAGCTAAAAAAACCCAACCCCAAACTTTTAAAAAAGAAGCCAAAGAATAGGAAGAAGTTACCAGGTACAGGCTGCAAAGACAAAAAGTACAAAGTATCTTCAGAATTAAAAAGGCTGGAGTGCACGTGAGCAAGGATCAGATGACAAAAATGTGTCCATGAACAGAAACGCAAAGAGCTCTAGAGTTGAGGTGGGAAGGCTATGATCCATGCTGCAGAACAGGCACTTGCTTCTAAGACCACCACTAAAGTTGGTACAACAAGGAGGAGCAAATAAGAGGGACGAGATGGCCTAAGAAGAGGAAAAAAGAAGAAATATTGAACATGAATATTTTTCAAAGCAGAAGCAGCATAATCCAGAGGTACAACAGCTGTTGCTTTAAAGCACTGGGTATTACTGCCAAGGAGGTTGCTTGGTATTTTCTTCTTTAGTGTTTACTACTATGGTACTATTTCTTCATGTAGTCAATAATGTGAAATATGTGTGACCAGAACACATTATTACTTGTGAGATCAGTACTAGCATTCTTCTCTGCAGAGGCACTGAATATTTTTGAAATTAACGCTTTGGTGAACCTCAGACTACTTTCTGCAAACTGACACCAGTTAACTAGTTTTGATCCTGTATACAGGTTTTAACCTTTACTTAAACCTTAAAGCTAAAAAGATATCAAGCAATCCTAAACCATATGATAAACAGATGCCAAAGTCATATAATTCCCAATCTCTTCTGTTCATTCTTTGCAATAAAAAGCAAAAACTACAGTTGATTTACTGTGCACTCAAATGTTGGGAGAATCCAGGAACATGTGGGATCAGTTTAGGTCAGGATCAAAACCCCATAATTTAGCTGAGAGAAGCTTCCAAACTAAGCTCATATTTTTTTCAGACTATATTTATAGTGCAGTTACTATGTGCCAGTACATCATTAAATGTCCTAAGAACTAAAACAACCCTATTCTTTATTGGGAGGGGTTTTTTCCCCTTATGTTAGAAATACCCATTTTAGTATAATTCTGCATGAATCGGCAATGCTTGCAGTACTGAGTCTCCATCCGATCTCCAGATCTGATGGCTGCCATGCTGTCGATAGACTTTTCTTGTTGCTGGTAAGACATCAGTCTCCTGTTCTCAATTTCTAACATTCACCCCAGCTGGGCTATGACCACTGCTTCCCCTGACCAGTTTGAAGTGGGATGTAGATTTGGAAAAAAAGCAGAACAGGCTTGGGATGAAAGTGGGTGTCTGGTTCCACCAGGAGTACATCAGCCTTGAGCAGGCTGTTGAGAAGGAGGGATAAGCTACAAAAGCAGCAGAAAAAGAAAGAAAGAAAGAAAGAAAAAAAACCCCAAAACCAGGGGCTAAACAAAGAAGCCTTGAACCATTCATGCTGTTGTCTGACCTACTGCCCAGAATGCAGGATGGGGAGCGAGACGACTGACTCTTATTTCCACCACTTCGTTTGTGATCTAAAGCACTCTCTCATGGGCTGCTCCATCTGTATGATACAGATAATGACGCAATTTTCAAACATTCTGGTTTCTATACTGTGTGCTCAGCCACATGGTACTCTTTGAATGCCTGATTATTTCCGATCCTGCTGCATTAAAGCAGCAAACTAAGAAGAGTGTTGTGCAGGAGACAAATTGGATGTGGATCAGAGATCTTAGTTTAACATACTTATTAGAGGAATGCTGCTTTTTGATGAATGCTCAGAGCCAAAAACTTATCCTTA
>NW_009258887.1:1073692-1080936 GCF_000687185.1 Egretta garzetta
TAGGGAAAGGCATGGTGAAAGTAATGCTGACTGGAAAAGCAGCCAGCTGACTTGGTATCACTCTAAACAAGACTGGGACATGCTGAGCTCAGGAAGCAGAGGAAGAATGAGCAAAATCATGTCACAGACTAAATCAAGAGACATTTCTGCTGCAGAGTCTACAGCTGTTGCAACATCCACAAACTTATTGGAAACAAAAAACATGAGCTGAAAATGAGCTATTCGGAGATTTTTTTCTTTCTTTCTTTTTTTCCTTTTACCACTTGAATGTGTGCAGAAGATATAGTCTGTGTATTAAATGGTTTCACAAGAAGAAAATTACAGAGACAGGAATAAATGCCCTGGGATTTATGCAGCCAGCACACAGTCAGTGGCCAGGTTGTTGTATGCATTCATGAAATGGTCTCTAACGTCTGACTGGAAAGCACTGCAGTATTCAGTGGGGTATACTGAAAGGCAGCCAACATGGCAAGCATCTTGGGTGCTTCTACGACAATAATTAGCTTTATTGAACTTTAACTAGTGATGTCAAAATATTTTTAGCTTGTAGTCATGAAATGGGCAACAAACATACAAACTTGCTACTTCATACTAACATATGTTTGGTCGCAAGAGGTTAAGTACTCATCTGTTTCCAGACTGTGTTAAAAATTTAAAAATAAATAAATAAATAAATACCCTGTTTTCCTGTCCATGTTTCTGAAGCACGCCAGCCTGCACATAAATTATGGCTTTGCAGGACTTCTTATCCCTCTGATATTTCTCACAACATAATGGCTTCAGTGTAGACCTGCAAGGTAAAACACAATTTTAAGCATGTATAACAAAACTGAGCCTTCAATCAATGGGAATTTTTTGACAGGAGGAAAAAAAAGCTTTGACACACAGATAACATTTTGGCTGAAAAGAAATTCAGACTGGTGCGACACAGATAGCAAAGGGCCTGCAATCTTTTTGCTTCCCTGAAACAAACAGAAGTAAGGACAAGATTTTTAACTCCACTTTCAAAAGTCTGACTTCAGACCCAATAGAAACAATTACAATTTAAATTATTCCACGAAGACAGACAAATTTGAAGTCAAGCCCAAACCTCACACCTCATACCAATTAAAAGAAAGAACCATATAACCCTCCTGACAGCTCACTAAAGCCTTAGCAACATTCATGACATAGGCAGGTAGTTTTGTGAATGGGACTTTTCAACCTTAGTATTGAGAAAACCAATAAATTAAATAAGCTAAATTTGCCAGTGATCCTATAGCACTTTTTTTCCTTTTTCTTAAAGCAGCCAGAAAAGCCAAAACAAATCCCAACCCCGAACCCTCAACCATTTCACTGCTGAGCTATAATATATTAAATCATAGATATGAGTCAACAATATCATGCTGCTGGGAAAAAATAGAAAACCATTCTGGGAAAAACAAACAGAAGTATCATCTGTAAAACACATGGCATAACGCTTGCATTAGGCTGGGCGGTGGGAAGCAGGCAGCTCAGCTGTGGGCACCATCAACCCAAGAGGATGTGGACGGAACGGAAAAAACCTGGAGAACAGGAACAAGGATGAGGAGGGGTCTGGGGAAGAGGGATTATTAGAAAAGGCTGAAGGATTAAGGCTGCTTGTTCTGAGAAGCAGAGAAACAGTCCTCTTTGCGGTGGCCTTTGGACGTGTGAAGAACGGTTAGGAAGAAGGGAATAGTTTCCTCCACACCCCCAGCCCCTTGGACAGCATTAAGCTCACTGAAGAGCATGGAGTGCCAGAGACAAGACTGAGACAAGCACCCCTGCTGTGACTTTTAGTATACCAGGAATTACAAGTTTGTGCAATACAATTTGGCTACTTTCTGAAAAATTCATCACACTCTTGCTAGCTGATGCATTCCTTGTACACATGTAAGTGTTTGCTCTGAAGTTGTCTTACCCCATTGCCAAAGTAACAAGAGTGCTCAGCATTTCCTTCTGGTGTCCACCTGGCCCTTCGTTTCAAGCTGCTTTGCTTTGATCTTCCTCCTTTCTGTTTACTGTTATTAGCTCATTAGTGGTTTGCCTGTCTTCTTCCCGAGCATGCTCCTCTGGCTGTTGGGAAATGTGCTGGGTTCCCTGTGCTGACTCAGAAACACGTTGCGCTTCTCCACTAGGAGCAGCTAAAGAAACAGGAGTGATCCAGTAGTTGCCACGGACTGACCAGGTTTCACAAAAGATGTGCTGCAAATTAAACAAATAATTCAGTTAAAATAATATATGACTGACAGAGCTACCACTGATAGATAACTTGCTCTGGAAAAACAGGGGAAATATGTTGAATATGACTAGAAAATATCTAGAGCTTATTTAAATACAAAGCAGCAAAACGAAAAAGTCAAGGCATCCAGGAACAAGTAGAGATGTGCACATTGAGTGTCTGCCTGCTAGCTATGACAGCAGAGGCTAAACCTAGAGGGCAAGCAGGTACTGCCCATGTCCTGCTTAATAATGCTGAAAGTCATCTAGAGGAAAAACTCACTCAGGACCAGGTATATCCCAGCCGATGCGCTTCTGAAATCAACTCTGCCAAGCTATTTCTTGGGGGTTTTTGCATTTTTTTTTAACCTGGGGTTGAACAGGGAAACCAAGCAAACATGCTTAACCAAGCAAGAGCGACCTGCTGATGGAGGACAGCGGTGTAGGAGGATCAAACGAAAACTACTTCAGCAGTAGACCAGCTATGCCATTTACACTGCTGGGACTCAGAAGCTACGGGTCAACTAACACCTTTGCTTCACACTCATTGGCCTTTTAAAGATCAATAACAACGCAAAACCCACCCGCCTTTCTATGTGTTGTAAGCGAACAGAATTGCTGCCACTCGATCAAGCTTTTCTCCAACTATACTGTGGGTTTTTTTCAAAGCATAAATTAAGTTTCTCAACATGAATTCCTTGAGAAAGAGACTTTGCCTGCCTCTTCTGCTCTCCAAACCCAATATGCAAGTTTTTTGGGAATTATTCTCCAAACAGCTATTGGTAGCAGCTGAAGGATTTTCTTGCGTGAAAGCACAGCAGTGCTATTTTTAAATAACTGTTTGTGCAATGTTTTTTTAAAGTAACAATTTTGCATTTAAATGTTACTTTACAAAGTTAAAATGTTTCTAAGCACCATCACTCACTGGAGACAGCATGATTCCCACTTGAAGTTCTGGGGAAACAGAAAAAGGGAGTGCTTAAGGAGAGAAAGACAAAAAGAAAAAATCTTTTTCAGAATTACGTGGTGATGAATCAAAAAATGGAAACATTTTTCAAACAAATTTTCTACATGCAAGTATCCCAGTTTCCCAGCAACTCTGTTAGTGACATAAAGTTAACGGTGGGAAAGTAACTCTGCACTACGCTTGGTGGACAAGAAGCCAAGAGCTTTCTTGGAGGCTATTCATAAGCCTTCATTTGCATTTGATAAATTGCTTCATTGTTATATCCCTTCCCCTTTAACATGACAATCAATTATTCTTGTATTACACAAAAAAATATTTATTTTAAAATGCCAATCTTCCACCATTTTCTGTGTCATTAGACCAGAGGTTCAATCAAAGTTTGCCTAAACTTGCAGAAAGCTGTTCAAGTATTTTCCTCAAATAAAAAATATTTTACATAGGCTAAGTTTCTTCTAAATTTTTTACAAGACTGGTACTAATTTTAATAGTGTGATTTTAATAGCTTTTAAACAAAGTATTTCATTATCTAGACCACTATTTAAAGCTAAAACAAAGTGAGTTATAATATAGCTGTATTCATAACAACAGATAAAATTCTTTCTCCGTGTGTTTTCAATTTATATACCAAATATTTGTCAATTCCCAAACTGCATTCACAATTTCTTGAAAGAAAAGCACAGGATCCAACTTTCTTCTAATTTATGCAGTCGTATTTTTTTTTTTTTTTAACATAATGGCATCATTCATACCAGAGTGAGCAGGACCACACTCTGAGCAAGCTGGATCTTAAAAATAAGTATTCCAACCAAGCTAACATCAAGGTGAGTGTTTCTTTGCAACTTTCTAATGGAAATTCATCCAGGGAAATCCTCTGTCACAGCTTCATCAGCCTTTTTGGGACAGCAGAGAAAAGACTCCTCCAGGACATTTGGAGCTACCCAGGCAAACGAGGTGGCCAATCAAGCAGAGATCTGGTTTCTGCCAAACGCGTGTGTTTGCAAAGATTTTATGATTGCAAAGCACAAAGTGGGGTGGTTACGTGCTCACCGCTTCTGGTGAGGTGCACAACAGAGCCCAGCCCTGGGCGATGCTGGGGTATTTAACAAAGCGCTGCCTCCTGTCCCCTCCCCACAGACCCATCTGGGCCCGGTACCAGCAACCCCTCAGGTACAGCCACATACGGCAATGAGCACCCACCTGCAGCTTGAGAAACACCCAGCTCGTGCACGCTTCTGCTCCTCTGCATCCTTTGCTACTTAAAATTCAGGTTTTCCCCAAGGAGGCTGTAAAATTTTTCTCCACTTAACCTTAAATTGCCTTTCTCCCCTGCTCACAACTTGAGCTGAAATGAAAAAAGTAAGCTTGGCTTGTCTTGGTGTGTCAAGAAATAAAACCAGCTTTGAAACAACTGCAAAACAGCAGAAGTAAGTTTCAGTGGGACCTCTAATGTGCTGTAAATTATACTCACGCTTAATTAAATTACCTTGCTGAATCAGGTCCTAAATTAAAGCGAGAGATACTCTTCTATGTTTATTGGGCTCAGATAATTAAAGAAAGTAACAAAATGAGGTTTTAGAGCTAACATAAATTAAAGTTTTAGCAATTAAATACTTGTTTATTCAAGTACCTAGCACAGCTATTTGGTATACAGCAAATGTAGGAATAGGTGAAAAAAATCCTTCAGTTGCTATCCCCTGCTACAGAAACCAAATGGGGAAATTCTTAAGAACTGACCTTACCTCATCTTGAGCCATTTGGAAATATTTTCTTTCAAGCCATTAAATGGCCTTTTGTGCCTCCTTTGTACCCCCCGGTTCTGGGTTCCATTTGAAGCCAACAAGTGGGAGCATGAGCTATTTACTTATTTACTTTAAGCTTGGAAAAATGGGAGAGATTTTGAAAAGGCTGGTTTCTTGTTGAAAAGGGGATGAAATTTCATACTGGCTCTTATTGAAACCAGTTCACATATCCCAGGCCTTTCCTCTCCCTACCCCCATCTCTCCCCCACCCCCATAATTTGCACATTTATGCATCAAATAAATCAGACTCCCCAAAGACCTAGAACCCATTTCTACTCCATCACACAAGGGCAACTCCACCCGAGGCTGTGAAATGGCATTAGGGTAGTGGAGAATGGAATAAGCTTTACAGTATTGACTTGAATTAAACTGGAATTGAAAATAAAGACCCCTGAACAGAGTTTCTTTTTGCAGCACTAATAAAATCTGTATTTTTGGCAGCAGTGACCAAAAGCTGGCTGACGGACTGAAAACAGAAACCCTTCCTCTGGCTGGTGTCACCCGTTTTCTTCCCAGGGCTGCCAAGAACCACAGGTCGCTGCTGGAGGGGAACACCCATCGTGGCCAGGCAGCCCCGCTCCCCCCTCCTGCCCTGTGGGGCTGGAGCTGCCCCTGCCACCACCGCGCCTGGTCCTCCTCACCCCTGATCAGCCAGCACAACTCCTGCCATGAGTTGGTTGCTGCAGGCAGATGTGGCTCCTGCCTGCTGCTTCAGGCTCTCTGGCTGGTAAACCCAGCACCTAACTGCTGTACATTTAACTAAGGTGAGTTTTCTGTAGCACTGAGCACTTAAGGATCCTATCCTACATGCAAAATTGGTTGGGATTAAGGGTCTGGTCTCACTTGACCATGCAGCCACTTGGCTTGCAGAAAGCTCTGGCTCAACCTCTCTGTACTGGTGGCTGGGGAAAATGCCGTTCCTGCCTCCACTTGAATTAACCTCTGGCTGAAAAACACCAAGGAGAAAGAGTTCCCTGCTCCCATTTTATTTGCCTTTTACTCTCAAGAGCATAATGAAGCATGCTTGCTTTCTGCCTGCCTCAGTTTAGGGCCCCACCAGAACGATTATTAGCTCAGGGATACTAATTCATCTGCCTATGTCCTCAGCTGACGGAACAAATGTATTTGCACAGAAATGACTGAATGGAGGGGGGGGAAAAAAAAAAAAAAGTAAAATTTTGAAGTTTTCAAGGTTTTTGTTGTGATGTATATTTTAAGTCTCCAATAAACCTTTCTGTAAGTTTAGATCAAACTGAAAACGTGATAAACTAATCTCTATGGTTTGCTGGAATAACCAAAATCGATGGATCACTCATTTTCACTGACGGAGGCCTTGGCTCAGTCAGTTCTGTGGCTTTCCTACACCAGGTTCTTTTCAATGTTTCTTTGCTGTCATCTGTATTTATCATCCACTGTAGATATGTATTTCTGCAATCCATCTTTTTCCAATGGCACCTTGTACATTATTTCTAGTAGGATACCAGTGAGGATCCCCACAAGACTGGCTTTACACAGCAGCCTCTGGTCTCCCACAGGACACAAAGAGAAATCATAAACCATTCGAAGGAAACCTTGAAACTCTGCAGCAGCAAGTCCTGAAAGGGAAAAGTACCTGACGATCTGAGGGGCTTCTCTAAGTTTCCTGCAACATGGCATCAGCCATGAGGCAACCTGCCGGGAGCCCATCAGTCCCCCTTGATGAACCATTACTTGTGGTATTATACTTTTATGGTCTTTCTACAAGCATCAGAGGCGATGTCAGTAAATAAACTATGGAAGCCAAGAAATACAGGATTCTTCCAAATTAGTACACCTTCAAATTCAAGGAGAAGAAACATTGCCATACAGGGATCACTGTCTATTGTACCTTACCCTTACAAAAATTTTATTGGAAAACACACAGACGTTCAAGAGAAAGTTAAAAGCAAAAAAGTGGATGGAAGGACTGGATTGATATTTCTGGTATTCTGCTGCCAAATTTCTCAACAGTATGAGGAAACTTTCTAACATTATTACAGCAACCTAACACCTTCTGCTAAACTCAGTCTCTTCAGCCTACAAACAATTCTGAAGGGCTGTACTTGCCTTGTTTCTTCCTGTCCCAAGGAAAACTTATTAAATACTTGGCCTTTCTATCAGACTGAGACCCTTGCATCTTGAATAGACTTGCAGGATTATTTTGCTCAGCTGATACACTAATTTATCTTCTTTTCCCATCTGTCAACAAAGATGCTCCCCTTTTTTCCCCAAGCGAGGAA
>NW_009258887.1:1080961-1117581 GCF_000687185.1 Egretta garzetta
GGTTCCTAAAAGGCAATTCATGCTGTGAGCATGAACAATGCCTGGTGAATGGCAGTCTCAATTTCTGTGAAGACTCTTCACTGTTGCTATAACACAAATGCATTCTTCTAAAGCAGAAGCAGGTGACACCGAGAAATTAATTCACAGCACTCTCTCTGCCCTAGGCAGGCCTGCTGGTCCCAAAGATGACCTACACGGTGCCCTCCTGAGCTCCGTCGAGGCATGTATGGACCTGCCTGCAGCTCATTGCCAACTGGAGAGCAATGTCTGTGTGCAGAATAGAAACCCCAGAGGTGTAGAAAGCTTGCACGCCAAGCAAAAGGGCAGCTGGTAGATAAGCTTGTGGTGTAACACTTGCTGGCTTCTGTTCTACTGCTTTTAGTCTCAGGTGTCCAAAGCCCTTTCCTGAATTAGCCCTTAGTCTCCCAAACTAGCAAATGAATCCACTCAGGAGTAAATCCGCTGAGCTGAGCAGTCTATTTTGAACTCCAGGATAAAAATCTATATTCAGGTGACATAACCAGGTTGACAGTCATCTTTCTAAATGACAAATGTCTTTTCTTTTCCTTGAAGGAAACACAAATGTTGTTACATGCAGAAAAAGTGCATGATCTTTTATATTAATGGATTCACACCTCAGCCCCCTGAACCTTCCTCTTTTGGAATTTTCCCTACTAACTGATATTGCGCATTTCAGAAAAAACAAAACAATCTCCTGTCAGAAGTATGCTTTCGCTGCAAATAATATTGAAGACCTCTGTAAACAAAGCATTGCAAAAGACCACCCATGGGACTGATCAGCTACTTCTTTTTTACTGAGTACTTTATCAGTGGGTCTGTTCAGATCCCTCACAATTGCACCAGCTATTGCCACCTGCAATTTAGACAACTGCACACTGAGAAGCGAGTGCAGGAAATGGACTTAACTGAAACCACTGAACATTTATCTTAATACTAGACTGGCAGATCATCATGCTTATTTAAAGTAGCATAACAGTTTACAGTTGGGGGAAAAAAAAAATCAACTGCATATAAAGTAACAGGTTCAGTCTCCTCATAGAGGTAGCCTTATCGTTAATATTTTGGAGAAGTTTTCAGTTATTTTTGAATGCACAAATATGCAGAAAAAAAATATTTATTACCTTTGTTACTTTAACCCTGTCACGATGGCAGGCATGGGAAAACAAATACAGAAATCATGAGGACTACCAAGGTGCTGTACATATTGGTGGCAAACAAAACGGTTAAATTAAACACTCAAACCCATACAATTATGACAAAACAAAGCTCTCTCCTTCCACCCCTCATTTAATCCACATCATTTACCTAACAGTTGTGCTAATATTCTATTGCTAATGTCTCGGTATTTGGATCCAAGGTGGAGACTGTATTCACTAAATAGTAGGAAAGAGCCTACCCAACATTTGCAGTTCAGGACTGGTCCATGTGGTACTTCCCTCGGTGCTACAATCAGTGCAATATACTGGAGGGTTAATTAATTCACATCAACTCCTACTCTTCCCTTGGAAAATTATTATGCTGGCTAATAAGCCTTACTGTTAGGAGATTGTATGAACTTATAAATGGCATTATTTTAAAATGTCTGTTTAGCTTACGCAGCTGTTTGGACACTTTTATATTTGCTACCCACTTTAGGCATGCGAATTATACCTTAAATCAGATAGAAGTAGCTGGCATGATCAGTATACATGCTTTTGTCCCACACCTACAGAAGAAAACATGTTCTGGTTTAAGAGAATACACTGCTTGAGGTCAGGGTCAGAGAAATGTATCCAGGAACCTTTATCTGAGCCCAAGCATACTAAACTTGACTATTCACTATAAGACATTGTGAGATATGCAAATTAACATGGGGCACAAATCTGCCAAAACCTTAATAAACTCCATTTATATGCATCATAAAATCCTTCCAGAGTCTTGTGGAAAAAAAATCACTTTCCCTGTAAAAAAAACCTTATCTGTAAAATACAACCTTTTTGTGAATCATATTTGCCAGCTACATTAAAGCCCAACAATGATATCGCACTAACCACAAAAGTTAGGCTCTTGAAGATCGATCTCGGAACAAAACTCAGATTAGAAGAATAAATCACTCTATCTAAAGAAAAAAGAAAATTTGTAGGTTTTGCTTTGAAGCTTTTTTGCTGTAAAATATACAATAAGATGCCTGTTTGTCATCCCATCGCTAATGAAAAAACTAATTTCACTGATTTGGTGATGGATTGTGTGCTGTATGTTCAGAACACCACAAAACTCTGATCTCTTTTTTTCCCCCAAGAACACGCATGTTCAGTGATGGTTCAGTTAGAAGAACTTTTAGCAAACACTCCTTTGCAGCAAGTCAGCAAGTCTCTTTCAGATGACCAATGCTGTTTCCATTTGCACTGCGTAAAGATTGCTTGTGATTAGGGACCCAAAACTGGGAAGAACCCCTTAAACTGCTGTCGTCTGCTGATATCATCAGTAGACACTTCACAAATTCCTCTTCACAGATTTCATCTCCAAAAAACCACCCAAAATGAAAGAGCACACACCAAAACAGGAGCATGGAGTCTTGCTCCTGTAACACCTGTCTGAATATTTGCTGGACACAAACCTCATTTTCGCACAAGGGCTAATACTGATGACCAATTCCTCGTCTTCTACATGGTTGGTTTTCCCCTCTTCCTTCTAATAAATACCAGTTTCTGCAGTCATACTGCCTTTCTGTCCTTTTTTGTGATGTTATCCATATCATCTACTGTTCATCCTGTTTTGGAAGTGTTTCCTTCCATTCTCCTGATCTTCCCTGTTCATTTCTCTAAATATGCTCCAGTGTGAATGCAGCTTTCTTGCAAGTCAGTGAGAAAAATGGCACATAGTCATTCAGAAAAATGCTCCCCAAAGGTTGCCTTGTTGTGTGCAAGAGCATTAATAATGAGTTATCTCTTCTGGAAGCTTTTCAACATAAGGCACCATAGGATAACTCTTGCTTGCCTTTTTTGGGTTTTTGGTTTTTAGTAGCTATATGATTCTCTGTAACTCTTTAGATCACTATTATATTGGCCAATCACACACATGCAGGAAAAAAAGAAATATAATCTATTTCTCCAGTGTTATAGCACATGCAGTACAGTGGAGGAATAATTAACTCACATCTTCCCCTATTTCCCTTGGAAAATTATTATGCTGGCTAATAAACCTTACAGTTACGAGGCTTTTATGAACTTACAAACCCTGCAGCATTTTAAAGTGCATGTGGAGTTTGCTCAGCTGTTTGAACACTTCTCACCTTAGTCACCCTTTCTCCCTGTGAACTCACGCCCCAGCATAGCGTTGCATCAATGGAAAATAACTGTGTGATCGAAAGTGTATGAGATTCATACACATGTATTCCTTCCATGGCTAATTAAAGGCTTTGGGGATTTTTTGCCTTTTCTACTGAATGGAGCTATGTTGCCAGAGGCTGAACTGTCGTCTGCTGATATCATCAGTAGACACTTCACAAATTCCTCTTCACAGATTTCATCTCCAAAAAACCACCCAAAATGAAAGAGCACACACCAAAACAGGAGCATGGAGTCTTGCTCCTGTAACACCTGTCTGAATATTTGCTGGACACAAACCTCATTTTCGCACAAGGGCTAATACTGATGACCAATTCCTCGTCTTCTACATGGTTGGTTTTCCCCTCTTCCTTCTAATAAATACCAGTTTCTGCAGTCATACTGCCTTTCTGTCCTTTTTTGTGATGTTATCCATATCATCTACTGTTCATCCTGTTTTGGAAGTGTTTCCTTCCATTCTCCTGATCTTCCCTGTTCATTTCTCTAAATATGCTCCAGTGTGAATGCAGCTTTCTTGCAAGTCAGTGAGAAAAATGGCACATAGTCATTCAGAAAAATGCTCCCCAAAGGTTGCCTTGTTGTGTGCAAGAGCATTAATAATGAGTTATCTCTTCTGGAAGCTTTTCAACATAAGGCACCATAGGATAACTCTTGCTTGCCTTTTTTGGGTTTTTGGTTTTTAGTAGCTATATAATTCTCTGTAACTCTTTAGATCACTATTATATTGGCCAATCACACACATGCAGGAAAAAAAGAAATATAATCTATTTCTCCAGTGTTATAGCACATGCAGTACAGTGGAGGAATAATTAACTCACATCTTCCCCTATTTCCCTTGGAAAATTATTATGCTGGCTAATAAACCTTACAGTTACGAGGCTTTTATGAACTTACAAACCCTGCAGCATTTTAAAGTGCATGTGGAGTTTGCTCAGCTGTTTGAACACTTCTCACCTTAGTCACCCTTTCTCCCTGTGAACTCACGCCCCAGCATAGCGTTGCATCCATGGAAAATAACTGTGTGATCGAAAGTGTATGAGATTCATACACATGTATTCCTTCCATGGCTAATTAAAGGCTTTGGGGATTTTTTGCCTTTTCTACTGAATGGAGCTATGTTGCCAGAGGCTGAGAGCTGGGGAGTTTGGTGTTAAACATGCTCTGGATTTATTATCTGATCTTCAGGTGAACCACTTAAATGCCTAGTGATTTAATTTTAGCAACCATAAAACAGAAGTAACAATCACCACCTACCTTAAGGTGTCTTCAGATGTTCCAGTGAAAATGCCATCTAAAGGCATGCCGACAATATTTGCTGAATCTGTTGTGCAGTGCAGTCAAGTTCCTTCTTCTGACTTTCCACGGAAGTTCTTGCCACTAGGAAGGTGTCTCCTAACACGAACATGGAGGTGCTATGTGACCAACCTCAGTTCTATGCTGCCCAGAGAAACTTGGCGTAATTGTCACTTTTCTCCAGGAAATCTGTTTTGGAATACCAATTTTTATATAAGACATTAACAGTTGAACAAGAAGCAAAGGATTTTTTCCTATCAGCTACAAAGAATCCACTCAGTGCTAAGGAGTAAATAAAGTAAATTAGTGAAGAAAATAGGACACCTAGTTTGTTTCTGTCTCAACACCAGATTTCTGTTGCACAACACAAAATATTCGTAAAAGAGCTTCTTTGAGGAACATCCTACCACCTAACTGCTGAACAGTTTCTAAATTAACATCCATGAAGCATTTTGCTCATAGATGACTGACTCAACACGCTGGCAACCCTACCTTACTCCTACCCGCTAAAAAGACAAACCACATCAAAAATATTTTCCAAAACATTGCAGATAAAAACTGCACCAATTTCAGAAGGGACCTTGCAGAATAGTAAAAAAATGAAGAAGCCTGAATAAATATTTCTAAATAAAAAGGGAATGGATCCACATAACAGCTTACATCATTTGTTCTTCTCCATCTGAAAATACCTGAGAAAACTGATCGAGATCACGGTGCCATAAGAACAAGTGAGAGCTGCAAGGTGTCATCCTGTCCTTTTTTCAGAATGGGATTCCTCTCGAGATGATGATGTGATCCCCTTGGACACACAGTCAATAGGTATAAACTTCCTGGAAAATAAGTTTTTTTTTTCATTAATCATTTCCTTTATCAGTGTGACTGCAATACCTGGCCCCATGCATTTTTGAAATGCAGCACTTGTTTAAGTATTTCAAATAGTGAAGAAAAGTGCATCTAAAATGATGCAAAGCAGAAACAACATGAAATTGTTCTTGCTGATGCATGGGTATTTCTGAATGCTAGAAAACACACCAATTACCAGCACATCTGGGGACTTAAGCTTGAACACATCTGGAATGCCAACTGAAAAAGTCCAGCTGCATCATTTATCTAGTATTTAATGCAGAGAAATACACTGTGCTATGTCTTTTCCCCGGCATTTACTCCAGGCAATTTTTTTTTCCTTCTTTATTTTTCAAATCAGGATTTAAAAACCCCCCAAACCAAAAAATAAAACCAAAGTATCACCCCTCCCCCCAGCTACGTACCATTATTACTTCTTTTGACAATGAAATAAGTAATGAGAAATGCCATTAAAACCATCTTTAAGTGGTGCTCAAAATCAGATAATGTTAAATGCCAGCCTCTGGAAGACCCTGCAGATTGATATTAGGAGTGTATCTCTGTAACATACCCAAGCTTTTCACCTTTGGGAGATGGCTACAATATGGACAGTTATATCATGGTGTTTCAGAAACTACAGAAGCAGTGGCTTATCAAGGCAGACATGAGCAGTCATGACAAGGGGCAGTACCAAGCTGATTATCAATGGAGAGGAAAGCAGATGCCAGAAACATTCTATACTGGCTAAAGCTGGCAAGAAAACAGGAAAAAAAATAATCAAACTGCTTTCCTTGATTTTAATAAATTAAATAATGACAGTACTCGGGATTATTTTCTTCCTTCTGGAAGGAATTAAGAGCTGGTTGAAAAAAATAGAAAGGAATAAAATCCGCCCTTTCTGAATTGGGAGATGTGCTTTCCTGGTGGCCCATGGCCTGAAAAAAAAGAGAAAACAGAAAGGAATAAAATCTGCCCTTTCTGAATTGGGAGATGTGCTTCCCTGGTGGCCCATGGCCTGAAAAAAAAAGAGAAAAAGTACAATTTCTACCAATAAAATGATTTTTTTTCTTCAACATGCCAAACTTTGATACAACATTTTAAGCAATTCTAAGTCATTACAAACCACAGTCACAGGAAGGAAGAGAAGTTCCATTCATGCTTTCCACATCTATATTCCAGTGCATACAAAAATCATCTAGCACTTCTTAATGTATTTTCTGAATAGTTGGCAACAATGCATTAAATCTAACCATGGTTGCATGTTGGCACTTTCTTCCTGTACTCAGAGGTGAAAGACTTATGAAGTGGTATCTTTCATCTTTTGAAGTTTGCAGTGGACTTTTTTTTTTTTTTAAGTACACGTATTACAAGGTTTGGAGAGGGTAAAGTCAACAAACTGCCCAGCAGCTGGAATAGAGAGCAGAGAAACGAATTCCTGTTGGGGTTGAGTCTACAGCTTCAGATTAGTCACCAGGAAAGCTCAGTCCTCAGACAGAGGCACTTTGTTCTCGTCACAGAAAATCCCATCGCACCCTGAGAAGCCAACGCTCTCACAGGCCTCATCACAGAGGTTTTAGTTTTGTTTATGGCTGTTTTTTTAAGGCTGGGAAATTCACAATGACCTGAAGCACTATGTGCCAGCATTCTTCTCTCAGTGTTGAACTGTGCTGTCTCTAAATGCTCAGAAGTGGTCCAGGCAGCCATTATTTACAGAAGCATATGATACAACTTTATGTACAACACACATCAGATGAGTTTGTGTTGATAATGATCCTTAGAACAGCCATTTCTATGCATATAAAATAGATTAACTCCCCACACTATGAGTTGTCCTGAACGTTTACTGATCTATGTCTAAAATCAGTTTCTTCCTGCGATAGAAATGTACCCAAGCAAAAGTTAAGACGACTTCAAAACTTAGCTGACTCTAGTGAGTAGAAAGAAACAGCAGGTTGCTTGCTGCATCACGAGGCCCTGTTTGCAGATGTTAATCTAATGAAGTTTCCACCATACAGGCAACACCACCACTGGGCTATACAGTCAGGTTTTCACCAAGCTACCGCGAGTTAGTTAATGAAACAAGCGTTGTGACAGGAAAGCAAGACAGTGCCAGCACCTCTGGTGCAGCCCGTTACTTCAAGTACTTACCCCAAAACAGAGAGAAAGTGCAATCAGGCTTCCACAGCCAAGAGAAATAGCTTTCTGGGCATCACCTCAATCTTCCAGTGTATCTTCAGGATGTCTTGCTGCTCTTGTGCCTCTTTAGCTACATTTCTATGGCCTGGTGAAGAGCAAGTCAGCACAAAATAGAAGGTTCTCCCTCAAGGAAGGAAGGGCCTTTATTTATAACCCACAAAATTCATACCTTTGTGAGAATGGATGTCAGAGTCAAACTTCACATTCCTACTCAAGCAGATCAGCGTCAAGTGACAAGCTGGTATTGCTGCCCCCCAGTTCTGCAGAAAGTCTCTCCCCTTTCTCCTTTAAGCTGCTGTATTTTGCATTAACTGATTTTCCATTAGTGTAAGAGCTTATCACATCAGCTTAACAACATTACAGTGGATGAAAATTGTCGCTCTCACTGGAAGAAAAAAAAAAAAAAAAGCAACCACAAGTTAATTAACGACACAGAACAGAAAGTTTGTATCAGATTATTTGGAAACAGCCACCATGACAAACAGTGTAATTTACTGCTCTCAAATGTGAATAAAATCAGAGACTCCGACTCAGAAAAAAAAAGTATATGTATTCTTCATGCTATGCAAGCATGGCTGAATTTGCTTTATCTGACACTTACGGAAACACAAGGATGATGACATTCTCTTCTCAACACAGAAAGACATCATCTGTAGATCTCTAGTACCTGACTGGGACTCTATTCTGATCAAGCAGTTAACTTGAGCAAACTTGCTACCTTGGAAGGTAAGGTCATCAGGACAGTCCAGTTTCTTACACACAAACCATCTCTTCTCCAGCTTCTTGCCTCATTTGAAGTCCAGCCTGAACACCAGATAAAGGCTGAGCTTTCAGATCCAGGAAGGAGCAATTAAAGGATGTATCCAGCACATGAATACTTCCAGGGGAAAAAAGCAAGGCTCTGTAGCAATCCCTCACCTCTTTAAGAAAGAGGATGTATGCCTTGCCCAATAATAAAAGCTTAACAGCAGTTATCTTATGTGCTGCCAGACTCATTCCCACATTGATCATCTGCTGGACTGAAATTCAAGATGCACAACATCGACCTGCAGTGCATAAACCAAAATCATACCTGGAAAAAACAGTTTGCTATTAGTTTTTTTTTATAAGGGTTATCTAGCAGTGCAATGTATAGCATGCACGCTTTTCAGAGAAGTTTTGGAAACCAAAAGTCACTTCTGATACTAGATAGAATCAGCTTACATAATTACAGACCGCACGTGTTGTACATGCCCTACAAGAGATCTAAAGGCATATTTCAATGGCTGCTGCAGACTGTTCTCTCTGTACCAGCAGGACACAAACACACTTAAATAGAGTTGGGTGTCCCTAGAACAGCATCGCTGCAAGATCAGAGGATGCCAGTGCAACCTGATCTAGTTAGCAGTGTCCCTGCTCACTGCAGGGGGGTTGGACTAGATGACCACTAGTGGTCCCTTCCAACCCTAAACATTCTATGATTCTATGTGCTGCTTCTGCGGAGTCCAATCTGAAGGTCCTGCCTGGCACAGACAGTATGTGGGAAGCAATGTCTGCAGCAAAGGGGTTTCAAACCAGAGCACCTTGGCTGTGCTGCAGCAGGGTAATTTGGTACTTTCCCACATGGTCAGCCAGCTCTTCTGGCGAGCAGGAGAGAGATGTAGCAGAAACATCTTTCTTTTAAAGGATTACTCCTGGCTCTGGAGAGGTCTGTAATTTTTGGCAGGCTGCTGACGGGCTGAGCAAAGGGAAAAGGAACCTCTTTGCTCCCTCTCCCACACTGTAGCCACACAAGGTCCAGTCATAATGTAGCTCTTAATAAAGAAGCACAGATGTGCCCTGTAGGCACTTGAAGACTAAAAGAAAAAAAAAAAAAAAAAAAAAGAACCAAAACGTTCCTGTGTGTTTCATAAATCGGTATATAAGCATAATGCAACCTACTATCCTAGATATAAAATGAAATATCTTAAAAAGTATTGAATCCTTTGTGAATTTTCTCAGTGGATCGGCATGAAGCTATTTAGCCCAGATGTTTCTATAATTCTGATGCATTAGGAGATGCACGGCATTGTAGCCAAGTGTTTAGTGAACTATAATGTAAAACATGTAAAGATACTGGCTTCCAAAGTTATTAGGAGTTTTCACTCTAACCACTCTGCTTCCTCATACAGCTATATTTTCTTTACAATATGCACTTATATTTTAGCACACATGGAAGAACAACAAAACCCCTCCCCTCTCCCCCGTCAAAACCTAATTCTGTATGTTCTCTGGAAGAACACACAGGGGCCAACTTAAAGACTGACACGGAGTCTTTCAGAAATGGAAATCTCATCTCTGAACAGCAATGAACAGCAAACCTCATACTACAGGCAAATGCAAGGCCAACCAAGGCACAGCTGGGTACCACATGAGCAGGTGAAGAAGTGATGGTGAGATTTTTGATGACAATTTGGTGTCCAAAAGACAGAGTGTCTCACTGCATGCTTCTCGTTTGCATCTGTAATGGATTTAGGGATTTGTAGAGGTAGTCTTAAAGATATCTAAGCAGGTGCAATGTCTATGTTGGAATGGCCTAACCAAGGGAAGAAGCAATAATGGGAATATGAAGTAGCACAAAACCAGTAAGAGCATGTGCTTAGAAGGATGCAAGATAAAGAGTGCAGAGAAAAAACTGGCACACCCTACAGAAGAACAATGCAATGGAATACGTTGCATTGAGAGTCCATTGGGAAAAATCTGTTGCTGTAATTAATTATTCAGAAGAGTTGAAAATATTTCAGAGCTCTCTTCTGCATGATCTACCTGCCAGGGTGTGAGCTGAGAGTTTTGTGACTCTTCAAGGCCTTGTTAGCTTAAAGGGACAAAAATCAATCCTAAATTAATGAAAATGAACTACTACAGCTTTGAACTTGCAGTCACAACTTTGTTTTGGTGCTGGTACTTGCCAGAGTACACTTCACACTTAGACACAGAAGTAGTACTGAGAGGCGGAATAACTTCCATTGTGGTTCAAGTGGGGCTTGATCCAATTTTTTTCTTGAAACAAAAAAAATGCTGATACTTCAGTTAGGTCTGAAGTTTCTCATGCTTTTTTAAAGCAAACTAACGCTACTCGAGTTTAGGCCATATAGAGCATACTGGGGCAATCTACCATGGAGTATCACACTGACTGGTAATACGCTGATTATCCTCTATAGTAAAGTAGGCCATGGAGGGTTTGTTTCACTTCTACAAGATAAATGTTTGGTAAGCAAATTTCCTGTATGCCACTTGCCAACTATTCTGCTTTTTTTTTTTCCCCATGACTACACAACAACTAATCACTAGATTGTATTTCCCAGCATAACCACTTCAATTCACATTTCTGGCTGTTACTTGTATTTAAAAATATTATAGGACTTTCAATTATAGTCAGATGAGAAACCTGTATTTCAAAAAATGAGTTTGTAAAACCATAGCAGGTGGCAGAATTTGTCCTCCTATGTTACAGAGCTTAATCCCAAACCTTGCATTATTCACAGATAATTTAAACCATTCTGTTCTTTTCAAGTTGGATACAGTCCTTGATAGCTGTTGGACAAAAGCTGCTGACATCTGTAACTGCTAGATAGCTCTCTTCTCTTTAACAACCAGAGAATTATAATGCATTTATGAAAAAAGTCAAACATTCAGCATGTACTAGACTGTTCTACGCTGTTTCTAAATTACTGCTCTACAATTTAAAAATTAATTCTTTTATCATCCATTTCATCTTTCTCTATTTGCCAGCTCAAAGGTTAAATGAAGCAATAATCATGTAATGTTCCTGTAAATCACAATAATTTGAAAAAGGAAAACATATGGGGTAGTGAAAAAAGACGCATAGTCTTGAGCTATCTCTTAAACTATGAAAATATTGTCAAATAGCCATTACTGTCATGCTTATTTGCAAACCCAAAACTCCCAGTTAATCACCTAAATATTGTAACAATTATTTCTCTTCTCAAATGGTTTTTGAAAGCTGTGACAAAACATCCAGAATGAGAAAGTACTAATAATCAAAAGGCACATTTGCCTTGGGTTTACTCACTTCCTTCTCTATCACTTCTTCTCCTGTACGAGCTTTAACAGAGAAGTCCCTAAATGACTGGTTTAGAAACAGAAAAGCTCCGTAGGAAAGAATGCCAAAAATCATGGCCAGAGGCAAACTTCTGTTGAGAACTCAGTATTAATGTGTAGAAAACACAGGATAACTACTCCACCTGCAAAAGCTACCTGATCTTAGTTCTGAAAATTCTGCCCACGTTACTTTAACGTGAGTAGTTCCTGTTCTTACAATTTAACTAAAATGTGCTTTGGGGAACAAGACTGACTCAATTCCTGCAATTTAACCACTGATAACAAAGGCCATTATCCAGCAGCACCTGAACGTTTCATGTGGAAATTCCATGCATCTTCGTTGGTAAACAAAAGCATTTTTTCTCCATTTCAAATACAATCCTGAATAGTGAAATAATAGCTTAAAAATTACAATTATTACTCACTGAGATTCTGCAAATGCTGGTGTCTCAATTCTCTTTTTTTCATGGAACTACTAACTAGACCATTGTCTTTCTCTATCTGAATAATAGACAGTAAAGACCTCGTCAGAAATGATCACTTGTATTATCCAGTTTCTACACTTCATTTTGTAGAATTACCCCCTTCCTGTTGAATTTTCACTGTTTAGCTAGCTCCCAAATGGCTCAGAGAGTCCACTTTGCTTAACTAGCTTCAGTTTCTTCCAGAATCCGATTGTTCCAGCAAAATAATTTTCCTGATATATAGCCCAAACGTCTCTTTTTTTATGTTTGTACGTGAAATATGAGGCCAGAAGAAATACTGCATTTGTGAGTACATCTAGTGACAGCGGCATAGCAAAATGCCTGCAGAGGAGAAACAACAGCTCCAACAGCTGAGCTGAGAGAAGCTAATTCACTAATATTTCAAGAATGTGTCACCCAAAAGCAATGGAAAAGAAATAAATCATCACAACTGATATACTCTGCTATTGCTCTGTCCATTCTTGGTACCAAGACCTTTTTTCTCAAAGTTCCCTTGCAAGAAAACTAACAAAACTTACTGTGACTCAAACTACATACGAGGCCAACATTATCCGTAGGCTTTAAAGCTCCTGTTTTGTTGATCAGCAAGCCCATAGATTGGCTAGTCCATAAATTACTATATTTCTTTACACTGTTTAAATATAGCATATCTCTGGGTTTGGTGCAGTGTTTCTTGAAAGAAGTTTTATCTTCACTTTACTTAGTTTTAAGAGCAGGAATTTAATGGTGAGTTTTAAAATTTGTTCTATGATACTTCTTGCTTTGTTCACAAAAATTAAAGAAAGAAAGGATAGCAGTGACTTTTGTATGAAAAAAAAAAAAAAAAGACTTCCCAACGCACATGCATGGGAATGCCATTTATCACTGTAAAAAAAATACCGCCGTGACAGGAACAATTGCAAGCCCACAGTTTCAGTGTGTGTGTAGTGGTTTAGGTATAGTTGGTCTTGTCTCAAGTGGGGTTAGCTCTGGTCCTATATTAATGATTCTATGGTATTTCTTTAACAACATCTACCTTATTTTTGACATGGGGAACTGCAGCAGTGATCATCTAGAGAGATGAAGATCAGTGCCCATCAGATGTTGCTGGGAATACCTTCCCACAAACTATTGATCTATTTTTGTCACTCTCAGGACTTAAGAGTACCATTTTCCTATTTGGCAAGGCGACGCCAGCATTCATTATAAGCATTTAGACCAACAGCAGCCATTTTTGAGAGACTTCAAGATCAATTTTTGATGGATTAGCTGCAATATTAGATCAGATGCAGCATGTTTAAAGTTTAGAAGCATTATTCCACTGTGGTCTTGCAATACATTGTAACAATATATTGCTGCAATAATTTCTCCCAAATTGTGTTAGGGATGTGGGTTATAAAATATTTCTAATTAGAAGTGGGAATATATGTCAGAGTCACTGTATCTAGCCAGCTTGCTTTCTCTCAGACATAGCAGCAGAGAAGATTGATTTGATATAGTAGCCTCTTCTCATTACAAATCCACCCTTGTCATAGAGGTTTCTTACAGTGACAGACTGACTTGGACAATAACGCAGCCAAACACTAAGTTATGATTTTTCATATTTGACAAGTCTTCATTTCCTCTTCCTTACCCCTGCCCTCTCAGGGATTCTGTAGATCCAGTAGGAGATTGTTCACCTGGAATATAAAACCCAGGGCCTCTACCTATGAACTCTATTTATTGATTGCTCTTCCAATGACAGCTCTGAGGGTGGGTCTTTACATTCCACCTCCCACCACTAATTCCTTCTTCATATCCTTACCCTGTCCTAGCTATAGTGTCATTCCTTTTCCTGGCTTTCCAAGCTGCCTTTCTTGCCCCCTGCCCAAAAGCACATAAGATGTAACAAGCACAAGCTGCCATCCTTGCTCAGCATTTGACAGTGTCCCTTCCCCATTCAAATCCACCTGCCAGACACTCATTTGCTACCACATTAAATTTATCCCACTTCAAAACCTGACACAACTCTTTCCTCCACTATTTACACCAATCATCAAGCTTTGCACTGGCCTGTCCCTCCCAATCCATCATCAAGTATCACCCTGTCCATCTGTTTGTCACACTGTCGTACAACCACTCCGTGTGTCTTTCCCCATACAGAGCTCATGCAAGACACACAAGTGTCTTTTAAAGACTCATCTCTGCTCTGTGCTAAGCAATGACTAATATGGGCTTGTAAAGGGTATCTTGTTTTCCTTCCTCTTCCCCTCTCTCTGCCCTCAGACCAGAAACACCTCAGAACCAGCATCAGAACAAGGATGATTCCACAGACCCTCGCTGAGGGCAAGCGTGCTACTGCACTGGGCAGAAACAGTCATATACACAAATTTATTTCCCCTTCACATGCAAAATAGGTTTGCAAGACCAAAACATATACGTTGGAATTTGGCCCAGTAAAATACTGCCTTTTTGTAGCATTCCTTCCATTTTTCCTGGGTTTTCCAAGGGCACCACATCTTGCACTCATGAGCTCTACAGAAAAACGGTGAACGTGACCATGTCAGATCTGCTGAGGCCTGCCAGTACCTTTATGGAAGAACTGTGTCAAACATAAGGAATTAAATTTGAGTAAAAACTATGAATTAGGATGGCACATCAGCTACAACTTAGTTTGATTCCCTGGTTTACTCTCCCTGAAGAGGGAAGATCAGAGCAGACAAAGATTTTACTAACTTCAATTGATTGGCGCCTTCAGTGAAAAATGTATACATTAAGAAAAAATAAAACCAACAACAAAACCTGAGCACAAAAGAAGGCAGCAATCTGAATATAGTAAAATTAATGTTCCACAGTAAATTAAGGGATAGAAGTCTAGCAGACTTCAAGATGTGTAACTGCTATCCATGTGGAAGCCATTCGATTAGATACCACCTTCCTGGTAGGAAAGCACTGAAGCTCCATACACTTTGCAGCTTTTCAGTACAGCAAATAGGCATATAGTCACCAAAAGGATGCACAAGACAGAGGGAAAGCTTCAAAACAAACACAAACCATGTTTGTTTGCCCTTTTACATTCAAGAAATGTCAAATATTGTACTCCTTAGATAGGAATAGTCTCTGTGATACCTTCTAAAGGAGAAAAAAAACCAAAACCAAACCCAAACCCCAGCATTTAATGATGTGAAAACATCTGCCATAATGCATTCTTTTATTCCTGAACAGTGTTTCCTTAACTAGAAACTGTGTTTCCCCTCCGAAGCCCATCTTTATGCTATTCATGGTGCTGTCTGCTGCAGTATGCTGTCATCCTAACTGAAGGAAATTCATCACTATCGGTCCATACACACAATCACCATTCTAAAAAGTGATCATAGTGAGTTACTCATGCAAAGTAAAGTAACAAGATAATTATGACCTTACTTACTTCAGGATATAAAATCATCAGGTAAGGACTGGAGAATGGGGTTTCTAGCTCTTTGGCCTCCAAGACTGTGGCAAAATCATGCTCTGTGATCTCCAGGTTTTCACCGTTACAAAGCAGATGCTCAGATTTGCTAGCAGAACATGGCAGATATGAACCAAACCGATTTTTTTTTCCTCCTCCTTGTAAACATGCCTGAAATAATAACCAGTGAAAGTAAACTATCCCTGTTGGACAATTTTTGAGTGCATATACCCAGGTTATTGTTAATGCAATAGCCTATAGCATACTAAGAATTACACAACTGAAAATGATACGTTAGTTTTTATAGAATAAATGACCCTGAGTTGATAAAGGTAAGCAAACAAAAGAAAAAAATGCAGAACAAGCTACTGTACTGAATTGATTGCTTTTATAATCGATAAAATAATTCCTTTTTTTTTTTTTTTTAATTTAAACAATGCTGGCACAAAACATCTATGTTATAGTATACATGAAAGCAAACTGTGTCATACGTGTTTCAGTCTTCAGGAAAACAAAACACCTCATTTAAAACAATGGACTCTAATGGATTCTTTGCAAGAGCTCCATAAGGGGAGGTCCAAAGTATGCTTTATGACTAAAACTAAGAGAACCAGCTATTCCCAAGGCTGATACAACATTAGTCCTCTCCTTTGACTTAAGCACTCCTATCTTTCAAATATAGGCAGGTCATACTCATATCCCATCATTTGGGAAATACTTAGTCCTTACAACTTCTTTTGACAAATCTGTTCCCTCGGTCTCTAAAACATTTTTGGTTTTGCCCTTGAAGTTTCAGAGCTGCAGCAGAATATTTCCAAGGCAATTTTGAAAATTTTAAATATCAATGAAATTAGTAAAATGTTTAAGAGAGAGAAATTACCCTTTTTCTAGAGGGAGACCAAATACACAAAGTAGCTATTCTTTTGTGATGTAAAATATCACTTCCAGTTCCTCTGCTGCAATTGCAACTGAAAAGCACAACACAGTACTTAGTGTAGCTATAATAAAAATAGTTAATTCCATTTGGAAGTCATGAACCAGTTTGGATTTCAAACAAAACAAACTTTATCAAGAAACCAGAGTCGTAACATTGCAAGAGACACCAAATACACATTATTAACTGTATAGAATTATATCATGAAGGCCTTGTTTAAAGTTGACTTCAGCCTAGCCAGTGCAATGTTTTGCTTTGTTTGCACATATCATGTCTGCAAGTCTACTAAGTCTGGTCTCAAAAACTATGCAAGTCTGTGCCCAAAGCAAATGCCAAACATAAAAAGGAGGACCCAGGGAACAAATTGGTAGTCACTGTGTAACAAACAAGAACCCTTTTTGTCCTCAGTATGCTAGCATGTCTTTAGAAACACCCTCTTCTTTTTGAGGAAGCCCAAAACCAGTGCCCTGAGGACTCAGAGGGAGGGTGAATATAATTCCAGAGAAAAGGGGTATATAATAGGAAGACTTTCTTCTATAACATTTTTACCATATCACTTAAGAGGCTTTTTTGAATTAATTAGGTAAGTTTGACCTAGACTAATGGCAAGTTCTTGGTTCAACTCGTGATATGTTGCCTGTTGTGTGTAAGAAGATTTTGAGTGTAAGACCACATAGGAGCACTACAGCTATCTCTTAAGAAACCAGGTAAGTCAAAATGCAACACATTTTTTCCACAGTTAAATATTTGAAAGGTTAATTTCTAAGATGGTGCTCTCCTGTTTTCATTCAACATCTTCTGGCAATCAAATCCCAGTGCCCCACACCACTAAAAGTTTTACAAGATTTTCAGGACAGCTGTGGTTGACGTACAAATTTCTCATCGTATCATAGTAGGTGTAAGAAAGCTCATTTAGCATAATTTGTCACCTGAGAATGTGAAAATAGGTCACATTAATAAAAGGAAGTGTGAGATCCTTACCACACATTCTGTTAGCCAGCGGCTTGTACGAAAGTCCTATAAATGCAACATGAGTACATCCAGACAGAAAACCATGGGCAGCGGGACTGCAGCTATCAATTATTTAAGGAAAGTCTGCCTGGAGACAGCCATGCCAAGCACCTGAATCCACTTTAATGGTGGAAGTGGACACATATGCTTAGGGACTTCAAATCCTTTATGAGTAACACTCACTTATGATATATGAACAGAGAGCAAACTTTAAGGAAGATTGCAGTAAGTGTGTGGCGTTTGGGGGAGTGTGCAGTTCAACCACCCTCACTCAGCCTGGCTGCGTTGCGGTTGCTATCATTTAGCAATGTGCAGGACCTATAGTTCAATTTGTTGTTGCACAGATGAAAAGTCAGGACTTTCAAGTGATCTGGCATAAATTAACATTTCCATATCACAGCTGCTTGCTTTAATAGTACTTACATTAAAAGGTCTAATGAAAAATTAAGTGAATAATGTTGCATGCTGGAAAAAGTACTCCTTTTGACAAACTGATTAACTAGAAAGCCTCCACCAGCACTTCTTGGATGCATTCCCAGGAAAATCTCTTGTGTTCCTGCTATTCCTCATCCTAGATAAATAAACGAATACAAAACATTACTCAAATATGGAGAAAGTTGTTTTCAGCAACTGATAGGAAGTGTTTTGATAATAGTGTACTTGGTGTTAAAAATACATATATCTCAGCATTTACAGAGAGGACAACATTTCTCATGCTATATTTGCTCTCGGCTTAAGAGAACACTTCAAAGTCCTCTATTTATTTGTGAAAAGCAGTAGAAAATGTAATACTGCAGAAAAGTTCACTCCTAAAATAATTTTTTTCCTCTGCCAATATCCCTTCACAATAACTTGTGAAGTTTATGGAAAAGAAGAATTTAATTTTGAGTAAACATAGTTGGAAAATATTCAAATAAATTCACACCTTGACAGGACAAGAGGAAATGGCCTCAAGTTGCACCTGGAAAATATTCAAATAAATTCACACCTTGATAGGACAAGAGGAAATGGCCTCGAGTTGCACCAGGGGAGGTTTAGAATGGATATTAGGAAAAGTTTCTTCATGGAAAGGGTTGTCAAGCACTGGAACAGGCTGTGCCGGGAAGTGGTTGAGTCCCCACCCCTGGAGGTATTTAAAAGCCAGGCAGATGAGGTGCTTAGGGACAGGGTTTAGTGGTGGACTTGGCAGTGCTAGGTTAATGGTTGGACTTGATGATCTTAAAGGTCTTTTCCAATCTAAACAACTCTATGATATAAATATTTTAAGTTGGTTTGGTTTTTTTTTATGAGATATTATACTTGTCACCTGAAAGCACAAACTACATTGACATTTGCTCCGAAAGGCAATCTACACCAGTCAAAGCAAAAGGAAGCATCACACATACACTAACAAATTGCAATTATAGAAACTTATAGGCAAAAGCTGCACAAGATGGCAATAGGAAAAAAAAAGTGAGACATAAAAAAAGGATGTAATAGGAAATGAATGAGGAAAGAGTAAAGAAAAGGAGAAAAAAAGGAAAGTGAACATTTAGAAGAAAAGAGTTCTCTGGCAATTTTACAAGCAGAACGCCTGACAGGAGACGAGCAGAAAATTTGGCAGCAGAACTTGAAAGAAAAGCCCCGGTGAGACTAAGACTGGGAGGAGGGAAGAGAGGCAGAGAAAGAGAGAGAGATGACTTGTAGCGTTGCCTGGCCACAACACAAAAACCTTCCCAGCCACATGTGTTGTCAAGGCCAGCAGGCAGTGCAAGTAAATACAACTCCTGAAGATTTGTCCAGGCAACACAGTTTGTGGGGTGAAAGCATCTGCAGCTCTTTTAGGAGAACCTAAATTAAGCTAGAATATGAGGGGGTTTATATGATTATGTCCCTAATTTTAGAGCTGTAACAATGGTCTTGGTCTGTATGGTGGTCCTGCTCTTATTCTGGTACAATTACTGTCATGCACTTTCACCACTCCCTACTCTTCTATTCATCACTGGCATGGCCAGAGTAGCCAGATGCAGACTCTCTGCTGTGCCATTAATTTGTTCAGCATACTGGAATCTAAGACGCCTGCTTACATAAAATGATCTAGCGGGTACTTGCACAACAGCACAATTGGTATGCAGTGTGTTCTCAAAAGTGGAAACTGCAAAAGGTGATGAGCGCTGTGATTTGGGTTCCTTTACTAGAGAATTTAAAACATTCCAACGCCAAAGAGTGCATAATGTACATAAGAGTGATCAAGCTAAATTGCCAGGGATTAATCTGTGCAATTCTGGTACTAGCAAGCTTGATATGGTCCTCCATAGGTATGCTGAGATATCCAAGGTGTGAAAAATTCCCTAAATACAGATGCTAGATTTCCTTCTACTGTTATCCCTCATTCCTCTTGCTGGTGTTTCTGTTCTGTTGCTGGCAGTGTTCTCAGAGCAACCTCATCTTGAAATGTATTTTTCCTGCACTTTATTGGGCTATCCTGAAAGTGTTTCTGATGAGTATTCTTCTCAGCTTGTATTGGACAATGATGCCATGTGTTGCATGGATGCCTTTGGAGAATTTTACTCCTTACAGTACTTTTTGCTCCTGTGTAGTTCAGTAGCCCTTCATTCTGTGGTCTTAGGACATGCTGTTTCTCTTCACCACAGCATAATGGTAGAAATTACATCTCCCTCTGTGTTTAGTTTGCTGAAGCTCATAAAAACATAGATGCGTTACGAACAGAACATTCCTGCAACTCCATGAGAAAGAATTGCTTTCTTCAGCACTCAACAGTTAACAGGACCAGGCTGCCTCTTCTGAACAGAAGAGATATTAACAGAACTCTTGGCCAGATACCACAAGAAATTCTGCCCAATCTGATTCAAGAAACGTACTGTCTTTTGCAAGGGAGAGGGGAAGAAACATTATGGTAAAGTCTGATTTGGCTCTTTTCAGTAGAGCTGACAAGCTGTTGTAGGCTGAGTGACTGTAGGCTGAATAAGTTGGCAAGAAAAGAGCAGTGTTCTTCAAGCTTGACTCTGTAGCCAAGTCTGATGGGTAGCATAACATACTGTATAGCCTCTAGTCAGAATAAAATCCATAAAATGAAAAAAAAAAAAAATCCCACAGCATGCAGTCATCAAATCTATTCATACGTTCAGGACTGGCTGCATAATCAAAGGAAAATTACTTCATTGGGCTCACTGCCCAATAATGAGCTGGAAAGGGTGAGACTTCTATTTCTTGGATTTAATTGTAGGCAATCAGGATGACATCTCTAACCCCAAAAAGCTCGTGTTCCTTGAACAGTTTATTACAACCCTTTTGTTTACCACAATCCTGAAAATGTAACAACACAAAGGAAATCCAGAAAACAAATGATGCTGCCATCATATAGAAACCGCACATTTAAGAAGGAAGACTTTCCCTGATTTGAAACATAGCCAACATTTTGTATTTGCAAAATTATTTTGCAGTCCACAATGTCTGCACTAGTTCAACATGCATCTGTGTTTTAAACTACATATCCTTTCATCTTGTGATTATTTTTTAACTTCTATTAAATTAGAGTGGTTTAGGCCAAACTTTGACTCCTTGGCTGAGGCAATACCATGAAGCAAGCGCGCTCTTTATGAATACCTACTGCCTTCCTCCATACTCTGCTCAGCCTTGGAAGAAAACAGGCACACACTCAGAGAGAAGGAGAAGGTGCCAAGTAGTTTTCCCCGTCAGGGGAAGTATATCACAGCGCTCCTGGGAGATACTTGTCTACCTTGTTCTAAAAAAATCTCCAAAGGAAGAGACTCCATAGCCACCTTAAATAGCTGTCTGTTTCAGCTCTTCCTGACATCAAAATGTCTTTTTCCTGCAAACTACTTCTTGCCCTATGCCTAGAGGACATGCAGAATCAGTCAACACCATTTTTCTTACATCCAGCTTTATCAAAAGGGAAAAGTTAGACCAAGTCTTCAATCCTCTATAAAACAAATCAAAATCCTCCAGTTTTTCTAAACCCTTTATGGCCCTGATACTCTCCTCTGAACTCTAACTTCTCTACCTTACACGTGCTTATACACCATATCCCCAATAAGCCTCTGGCACTACTGAGCAGTAACACATACGTTCTGACAAATCACATATCTATTAACATACTCCAGAATGAAAATTACATTTGGTTTTTTTTTGTTTGCAACAGCATCACTTGGTTGACTCATTTCTTTGATAAAACCTCCTTTCCATCCTTCTCCAGAGCATTATTGCCTGCTTACATGGTCCCTTTTGTACATTACATTTCTCCTTCCTCACTGTTCTAATTTGTATTTCTGCATTGAATTTCATGCATTTACTTAAGACCATTTCACTGTCCTCACTTTCATAGTCTGAGTTGTTTCAAGTCCCTCGCCATCCGTACATGCTCTACAAACGTTTTACACCAGCTTTTCTACTGGTTGTGCTCCAAGTCATTAATGAACTAGATTTTAAAAACATCATTAGGTCCCCACCTGAAATAGCATTCCAGTTGACATCTACATTACAGTTACACAGCCTTGTTGCCTATGCATATTGCACTAGACATTAGTAACAAGTTTTAGATACCAAAGTAGGTGCATCTAGTACAGGCACGTAGGGGATGTGCTGAGCAACACCAGGTGCAGTACTTCAATGTGCAGAGAACAAGTAAAGACCTAAACATGACAAGAGTGACGGTTAGATTCCCAGAGTAGGACATTCTGAATGGGAACTTAAAGTAGTCAGTTCTTCGATGACTACAGTTCCCCAGGTCCTCCTTTTTCTTCCCTCTTAACAGCACTTCCTTTATTTGCTTGTCTCAAATCTCCCAAAATTGTATCAGAACTCTCTCAGTTCTCAGGGACAGTCATTAAGTTCTAACAGAGACTGCATCAGCTGATCGTTCAAGCATTACATATTTCATCAAACTCTTGATGTACACCTAAATTAGCTACCTATTCTTAAAGCTCTTTTTCTGTATTTAGTTTGCACTCTTAATTATTGGTTGTCAAAAGAAGGTTAAGGATTTTATTTATTTGCATGGTGCCAGAAGAGATCAAATGTATTAAAATGAAGGCTCACAACATGTAACAGTTCTTAAAATTTGATGCTGGGACCAAAACAAAACTGATAAACAAAAAAAATCTTGTTATTACCTCTTAATGAGAACCACTGATTATTTTTTACATTTCACTTGACAGTCTTCATCTTAATTAATTCTATGTGGCAAAGTTAAATTATTCTGGTTGATGAAGATCATTCTGACTCCAAAACATACTTATTAAATGAAATTAAAGCATGGTGCTAATCAGGCGAATGAGCATGTGTTACTAACCAAACATACAAACCCTAACAATGAGATAATGACAGGTACGGTGACAGATACAAAGCATTGCTATTTAAAGCTAGTAAAATGCTTTGAGCTTCCTAAAGGGAAAGAATATCCTTTGCTTTTTAAATTGTGTTTGGTTTGTATCTCAAAAATGAGGTAACATCTCTATTGAAAACTGACTGAAGATGATGAAAGTAGTAGATTGGGAGGTTGTAGCAGAGCCAGGCAAGACTCACAGAGCTAAAACCATGGCTTGCTGTTACATACTGCAAGGGCAGTTTTCCATTAATGACCACTAATGTTTCCAAAGTTTTGGTACATTCATCCAGCAAGTTATTTTCAAAATGAATAAAGAAGTCTGGATTCAATACTGTTTTCCAGCTGACTTTCACTAAATCAGGATATATTTGTTAGATCTTGAGTCAAGGCAATCCTATTTACGTGTCTGTATGAGAATAACACTACACAGGTAAGCAGAGCCAGCAAAGTTTGCATTTTGATGTGATGGACATTTCCAAATTAGCTTCAAAAGCTTTGTTTTGCTCAGTGATGAGTGAGACGATTAACACCAGAACTATTTGCTTTCATTTGCATAGAACACATGGTTCTCTGGCGGAAACCATTTATAATTTTTCCTGGCAACCCTCTGACACAAAAAAGGGCTGACGACCTGGCAGTCCAAATCTGTATCATTTCAGGATGCAGGCCGATACAGTAACTTTGTTCTTGCTGAGCAGAATTGTTTTCTGGGCATAACAGAGATACCTTTTGGGGGTCTGAGGAGACAGGAAGATTTCTGTACTTGCCTGCCCTTGGTGCCCAGGAGCTTAGCCCACTGACCAGGGGGGTTATGCAGCCTATGTATTCAATGGCAGTTTACTCTCCCCCCCGTCATTTTGGAAAACACGTTTTTCAAAGTGATACAGGTAAGAACTCTCACAGCTTAAATTAATTTCTCACATAGCTTTTCAAAGATGAGACATGAGAATGAGTAAAGTGCCATGTGCTCTGAAATACTGTCGATTACACATCTGAATCTATTATTTACTACTTTTGCATACCAATTGCACATGGGTTCTCTGGGGAGAGGAAAAGTCAGCTTATGTTTCAGAGAAATTTAAGTCCTAGGCTTCTCCAAATATACAAGGGGAAGTTCACCCAAATATTTTGCTCCCTGAAGTACCTTCCCGCCATTTCTTATTTTGCATGTGTTGTTCAAGGATGTAATTAAACCCAGATCTTATCTTCCAGGAACAAACACACATTATATGTTAGAAAATAAGGTAGTGTGGGAGCTAGAACAGTTGTTTGCATCGTATTATTGTCTGGATCCTTCAGGCTTTATTACTGGTCTTTTGAGGTATGCACTGAACTACAGCATAATAAGGTACATTAAATTATATTAAGCTCCTCCTACTCTGAAGAGATGAGAGTCTAAAATAAGTGACATACAAGAGGACAGAAGATGGATGAAGACTATTCTGTTATTTAAATTCGCATTCAGCTCAGTAGTCTCATTTGTAGAATATTTCGTACCTGTGTTTTGCACCAGTTTGAGCGTGCATTTTGGGGCTGAAATTCAGAGAGAAGGTGTAAATAGAGCCACATCTAACTATTTGTTTAGATAGTTCAGCTATTTAGGTAATTGTGCTTATATCTCCATTAGCAGTTCTGCACAGGAATAAATCATGTCATGTTATTCTGTGAGTGCATTTTTTATTTGTAGAAGTCACTTGGGTTTAAAAGCACAGATCTAATTATGTTTTTTCTTTCCGTAATATGGCACGTAACATAAAAAGGATATATTCTAACGTGAGTATAACTTTCAATGAATTGTTCCAGCTTATCTGTTTAAAATTAACATTGAATTGTATTTGCCATTTTTCAGTCTGGAATTAGTTTAGACAGATAAGGACTGAAAAACTGAAAGCTTAAATATATCACTTCTGGTGTAGGATACTGATTTGATTCAAATTATAATGGCATTTTTATTATTATTATTGTCTCGCTGATTTTCAAAAATGGAATTTGCACATCCAGCTCTTTGAAACCTTATCTGTTTTCATTTAACAGTTAGTGCAGATGCATTTTGTCACACAAATGCATTGTATTGTTGCCGACATATTTTAAGAGCTGTTTTTCTCTGATTTTTAATCTGTAAATACATCTGATTTTTGTGGCTGGCTTAACACAATCATGAGACCGAATGTTATTTGTGACTTTTTTTTTTCAGTTTCCAAATGCAACTACTAGCAGATATGATTGTAACATTCAAGATAAAAAGAGGGCATAGAAATGCAACATATCATCTTGGGACTTAGTGTAACATATACTTTACAGGAACTGCATGTTTTTATACCCAGCATTGATTTACTCTACCACTGTGCTAAATTGTTCAATAAATACAGTGTTTCACACCACCAGCATTCTTTGGAGATGTATTATTGGGGCAGATTCTTTTCCCTCAATAGTGCCTTAGAACAACTAAATATAGATGCCTAAAATAAAGCCTAGTCATGAATTGCCAAGTGTAATATAAACCTGCACTAAAGACCGTAAGAGTTTTAGGCTGTCAAGAATGCAGAATACTTTATATAGACCATCACAGATAAGAATCATATTACTAATTACCAACTTGCCAAAATAAACAGGGAACAAGGACATCGTGGACTTAAAATAAGGAGGAACCTTACTCAAAATGCAAGCCAAATTTTTCTTGAGTTTTGAAAGTCCAGCTGACCAATAATCCCTATACCCACTCTGACCCCCTCTTTCTTGCGTGACTAGTACTCATGAGCTATTTTCCAAGCTTCTAGGTAAATGAGTCTTTTTTCAGAGACACAGAGAGAGAGAGAGAGAAGCTGTAAATCAGCTGGATGAAGCTCTGCAGTCTTGGCATGGTGGAGTATCCCAAACCTCTTGTTCTCCCCTATACTGTCCTCTGCCAATTCTACTGTCAGATAAAAGTGCAGTTTAAGCAACCTGCCAGAAGGACTTTTGTTCAACAATAGGATTAACCTTCACTTTAAAAGGTCCCCAGAACCAATCTTTCAGATTGCTTTTTTCAATGCTGCCTCTTCAATATTCACCTCTGCTTTGTATTCTGAGGAGCAGATGACCCATGCTTATCAATAAGGGAGGTGGTCGTGCATCCTTCACTATCTCTGCAGGCACTGAAGGCTCTTACTGGCCTGATAGGCTTAGAGTCCTGTTCTCCAATCCAATGCCTGCTCTCAGATGTAGATCATTAAGCTTAAAGCTTTTGTTTTAATGGAAAGTTAAACGTCTCCTTTTCAACCTTTCACTCTGGGGAATAAAAAGAGGTTGAAATTGCAAATTCTTAACTCACTGGCATGTTAAACCAAAGCCTCCTCCAACGATCTGCTTCCATCCTTTCACAACACTTTTCATACCACTCCTCTCCACACAATCCCATCCTCCTCTTGACTTCACTTACTCCTGGGAATCTTTCAGAAGAGGGAATCAGTGACAAGACATTGTAACCCACATCCCTTCTCTTAGGAGCAGAGAAACAAAGATGCTCTGAAGTTATAGCTAAACATATAAAGACACAAAGACCTCCTGTGGCAGCTGTCACCAGTAGGTCAGCTCTGGCAGCATAGTCTGGATGATCTGTTATGCCAAGAAGTCTCTTTTATACCTTTCTAAGCCATTATAAAACTGCCTAAGGTGCAGGATACCGCAAAAGACCCAGAGTAACTTTCACATGCAAATGTAAGAACAGGAAAAGCTACAACTCAGGGCAGAGAGTCAGACACAAATATAAATGCCAAATGCTGGCAAATGCAGCCAAAGCACTGTGTGCCTGGCTCCATGCACTCAAACTGAAGCTTTCTTGGCTCAAGAAGTAAATTGTCCTGGGGAGAGAATGTGGAACCATTTTAATGTTAGAAAAAAATCTTATTTGTAACCCTGCTATCTTGTGAAGAAAAATTGTTGTGGTATTGAAGATGGATCATATGAAAGATGGGCAATAGCCCACAGACAGCCTATGGTCTACGGTCTTCCAAGTTTTTACCCTAACATGCTGCTCTTTGCAAGTTGAGAAGGAAACATGCCAGCGAAAATAGTTCTTCCTCCCAAAACGATACCAATTACATTCATTTTGTTCAGGGCCAACAGCTTCTGGTTTCCCCAAGTTCTGATCTGAGGGTGTGTGGGGTCACTGCTTTTTACAGATGCTTTCCTCAAAGTCTGCTCCTCTGAACTTCTGGCCAAAACAGTGCTGTAGCAGGTAATTCAAGGCCTTTGTGTGAGCTTTGGCATGCATCCATCAATCAATTTGGTGTGATGCTTTTGTCCTGTTGAGTAAACCCTATCAAGCTGTGAACCTCATTTCTAGCAGCTTGAATCTTCTTATATCATTAGTACCATAGTATATATCCTCATTTAACACCACTTGCTTAGATATATCCTAGGGTTTCTCTATATAAGACTAGGTATAAATAAACCTTCCTCAAAACAGGAGCTATACTAAATATTATAATGTTTAGAATTCTAATGTATGAAGTGAGCATTCCTCAGCATTACTGTGGTACAGCATATAGCCCAATCAGAAATACCTGGAGTGCTGTATTCATTTTAATTCATAGTATGTTTTTTTCTAATATACTTTTCAGGATATTTCAGTCACCCAAACAAGCTAGTTAAAGAACTGACTTCAAAAATTTGGGTCTGGACATCTACAACATGCATTACATGATACTTCCTTCTAGTTAAGAATACGCAACAGCTGATGTAAATCAATGAAGCTTTCTAGATTTCAGTGCAGTGGTGCCATTTCATAGTACACAAAGATTTAGCTGCACTGTTCCAGCTAAAAAACAGAATTTAATTCAAGCTGTCCAAATATACTTTTGACTCATATAAAATGAAGAAAAAGAAATGAGACAGACTTGTTTTGATCAAACTATTCAATGAGATGCCTTTTCCTTCTTTCCTGCAAGTGCACATTCGTATAGCACCGAAAACTCCCAAGTCCCACCCTTCTTAGTATTTTCTCTCTCTCAAAGAAGTCACATGCAATAACCTTGTTCTACTTGCACAGCATTCCCGTCTCTCTCCAGTTCACTCCCTCACCTCAAATATTTCCTTTTGATGTCTCGGAACACACAAAAATACAAGCTTAGAAAAGGGGTCTGCCACCTGCGACTATTAGAAGAAACTTACTCAGAAAGAGGGGGAAAAAAATACCACCAGGCATCAAAATGCTTGTACATAATTTGGAACAAGCAGCAAAATGGGTACTTACCAGTTTTTGGTATCCTTGTTTCACACCCAGAGCTGCGTGCAGAAGTGCATATCCTGACTACACATTCCTGATTCTTGTGTGCATGGTTATCCTGGGATCCTGTAAACAAAAACTCCTTATTGATAACTAGTAGTTTGTTTTCTGCAAAACATTTCTAATTGCTGCCTTTCCTTAGTGGCACGATTGTGAGAAGAGCTGGACTGCTGAGGCTTGGAGAAGATAAGCTCTTTCTCTGCCATACTGAAATCCAAAGTATACATGCATTTGACGTGGCTATATACAAACTTTACTTTGAAACAATGTGCTGCTGCTGTCATTTTGTAAACACATACATTACTCCTGGAAACAGAAAGGTGATCAAAAGAGAAAAGTCTATCTTCAGTTGTAATCTCAATAGAAGAGTTTGAAAGTCCCAACTCTATCCCAAATACCTGTTAATATTGTCTGTGCACTACTAGAAATATGACCAAATGCACAAATCTGTTTCTCTTCCTGGCATAGGCCAGGGATATCTTTATGAGAGCACAAATTTGAAGTAAAACATTGATATTAGGGGAAGAGAAGAAAAGCCTCGAGAAACAATGAAGAACTATACTTACACAAGTACATCATCATAAAAATATTCTCTGTAGAGTCCACTTTTAAGTTTTTCACTTCCCAGTGGATGACCACATCTGGTGAGAAAGAAATAGATAAGCTCAGAGCTACTCACAGCAAAGAAGGACATTTGCTATGGTCATCAAATAAGTGCATTATAGAAATGAGGTAACTTATGCCAGTGGCCAGACTGGCACGTACATATGGATAAAACAGTATGACTGTATGATTTAAATGTATTTCAAGGGAGCTACTTTTTCACATAGTATATTTCCTTCTCTGTTAAAAATATGAGGAGTAGAATACTTAATTGAAAATAAACAAAACATATGTAGGTAACAGCAGTCATAAGTTTTTATCCCATTTGTAGGAACAAAAAGTAACACCACTGGAGAACCATAAAAAAAAAAAATCCTTTAAAATTTGACAGGGTCACATCACGTATCCAAGAGATACTTACTGATGCTTGCTTTCTTTACAGACGCATGCAAGAAAGTGAACTTGCAAAGCTACACTTACTTTTTCTTGTTTAACTGTGATTACCCTACCTGGGTTTAAAAGACTTACTACACTATTATAATATGTATCTTCCAGCTACAGATTTTTGCTTTAGAAGATAAAAAGCACATTGTAAAGTTATTAGCATACAAACTAAATTATGTTTAGAAAGAACTGACTCTTCAGGTGCTGTGTTTTCATATTTATATATAGGTACCTACAGGTTTAATTTCTCTGCTCTGGTGTTGCTAGCTAACAAAAACTTTTTGATGTTTGTTTTCTTTTGTCTTGTTGGGGAAAAAACCCCAACAACAAAACCCACCAAACACCTTTGCATGAACCCAGATTCTTAGTTACTTCCCCACTTTAATCCCAGGCTATTAAATTAGCAATAATTATGAGGGGCAAAAGGTCACTGCCATTAGTGGAAATCTCACCACTGATATCAGTGAACTATGAATCAGGCAACGAAGCCAGTTTTCACATTTGTTACAAAGTCTGAATTAATAGACAGTACATTAATGCTGCATAGAAAGAAGCCAAAACCAGACCTGCACTCCTGATACTTACTCTGAATACAAACAGTGGGAAATACGAGACACACAATGGTGCCATTTTCAGTTTTCTGATTAAATCCTGTATTAAAACAAAGTAGCATTATTTAATATCAGTGGAGTTTCCATAGCCTGGAACAACCAGAAGTGAGATCAGAGTCAAATCCAGAATTTGCTGGAGAAAAATGGAGAAGACTTGAGGGAAAAAAAACAACCTTAAGACCTGTTTTTCCCTTGAAAATGTTGCCAGATGAGACACTCTCATCAACCCTACAACACAGCCTGACATGTTAATTAACAGTTATAAGAATAATAAGTATTAATTTACTGTCCCTGCACTTCCTCTTGAAACCAGCCAAATTTTGTCTATAATTTCCCCTAGAAACTGCTTTTTATTCTTAACGAGGGCTTGCTTTCCCTATGGGCTCTTGGAACAAGCACAGAGCAAATTATCAAAGGCAACAACCTGACGGATACAAAAAATATACTTGATTCAAATGACTTGAATTGTTTCACTGTCTACATAGTCATCTGAAGACTGAATCTTGAGTTGTAATTGAAGGGGAAAAAAACCCCACAAGATCTGGTCTCAAAGATTTTGAAAAATAACTTACCTTAAACTCTGCCTCAAGATCTACATACATACAGTTGTCCCTAACCTCAAATCTATGCAGTATATACACCTGCCACTGTTCTCTGCTCCTGAGTCATCAAAATAGTAATTCCTCCAAAGATTTTTTTCTTAAAAAAAAAAAAAAAAAAAGCTATTTCAATGGCACTTACAAGCTACCAGCAAGTATACACTTAACCGACCTGCTGAATCACACCAATGCTTAGTCTGAAGTAAAGAAACACCACCTAATTTCTGTTCTCATTCAGAAAGCAAGATTTACAAAACATTATGTTGATGGCTTATCAGGGTGCTTTTCAGAGAATACAATATATATTCTTAACTAGCTTCAAATCACTGTAAACAAAAGAGAAAACAATGGCTGACTACCGAAGCAAAGGAAGATATTTTTCAATTTGAGGACTTAAGTTTTATCTCATGACTAGTGTAGAAGATGTGGAGTTTTGCAAGGCATCTTGAGAAAACACAGATTGCGCAGATCATTTTTATCCAGAGATTCTGTTTTCTGTGATATTTTCAGTAAATTACCCCATCTTCCCACTACATACACATAAATCAGACACACACTTTCTTAACTATTGTAGGGAGTGGCATTATAAAACTCTCTTTTTCCCAAGATCTACAACCTCATAAAATTAGAATAACGTGCATCATCTCTCTTGCATAGCTTCTGGCATGTCATTTTCACCCTCCTTCCAGCACAATTGAATACTCTGTTGGATATTTGTAGTAATAGCCATCAGCCTCTCTAATGAAATAAGCCTGGAAAAAATATGACAGTTTAACTATCAGATGTTATTTCACAAAAATAAATCCTAACATTTTCCAAATAGATATCCTAATATCACTAAATTTGGCTATGATGGTGAAAGCATTTGTATTGGGCCATCAGTACTGAAGCTAAAACTATTTGCAGAAAATAGGTGCAAATTACAGTTAATTTTATGAAATTTCTCTATCACCAAATACCTCAAAGAGAAAACTCACTATTTCCCGTCAGACCTCTGTCACTCATCTCTCAGAAAAGGGAAGATGGACAGTCTTTAGTTAATTGAGAGCACTTTAGGGCAATAATCCTGCCTGGTGACCCAAGTGGGCACAGGGGTTAACTGACCCAAATAAGGGACAGTATGGAGCAGTACTGCTCTCAGTGAGTTTTCCATGCCCCTTCTATTCTTGGGAACATCCAAAATAATTGGTTGGGCAAGCAGGCAAGGATAAGGACCTCAGGAACATAATTCAGATGGATGTTCCCTGAATTTGCTTCAGGTGTGAGTGTTGGGAGCAACTATGCACTCACCTTCAAATAACCAGAACCAAAGGAAGAAAATCATGCTATGGGCACAGTCCTTCTAGTCCCATTTTGCCAAGGTTTTGATAACTTCTTCATAGGCCTAAAAGGGATAAAAGTGACATCAGGCAAAACTGGTGCATTTGGGCAGCCAAGGGCCAGTCCTCAGCAATAACACACCCCAGATAATGGACCAGACTTTCAGCCAGTGTCAAGGGTCAACAACAGGACACAGGCTAACAGACTTTGAACTCTGAGGAAGAATCCAGGCTCCTACCGCCAACACTAGCTTCCAGGATTATGCAGTTGGGCTTATGAGGTCATATATCAGGAAAGGGATGTGCACAGAGACCCTAAACCAAAGAAAACCTTTGTAGCTCTGCGTGAACTATAAAACCAGGCTACATCAATGCCACCCCCTCAACACCAGCACAGTATTTTACCAGCACACAGGAAAATGGCTACTCCAGTAAACCGATAGGAGCAGGAGCTTGAAAATCAGCTGGTTTTTTGGGTAGCGTACCACCCAATGAGTCTTTATTGAACTTCTAGATAGAATCTCTTTCTTCTCATGTGCCCAAGGCTCCTACAAGACCTCTGCAAATAAAGAAGATGTATTTAATATAATCTTTTATCACAAATGCATTGGACACAGTTCTTTCATCCACTTATATTTCTCAGTGCTACTGCTACTCTCACCACAGCTTTAGAATACAGCATATTCTAACAGAGCAATGATCCTAACGGCAGTACAAGAGACAAGCAAATGGAGTGTTGCTTGTCAAATGCTAAAAGAAGCCCACAGAGGCCCATATGGAGTTTTCAGTGATTTCTTGGCTTCTTTTCATCACCCTCACCTGCTTTTTCTTTTTATTATTATTTGTTTATTTTTCATCTACAGCAAATTTCTCACTTTTGCGGGTTATCAGTCACCAGGCAGACTTCATCCCCAGACGAAAAGCTTCAGTGAAATCTTGTTTCATTTCTCTCCATTGCCGTTTTCACAATTTTGCAATTCTATTCTTGTCTCTAAACTTCAGCCATTCTTGGGTGCTGACTTATTCACCTCCCCTGATAACCCATTCAGTGAGACTTATACCAAGTTTGAAGGCCAATTTCTGTTCTCTGCTTCAAGCAATTCCAGTTCTAGAATAAAAGCAGAAAGAAGTATTACCTAATAAACCTACACTGTAAATCTATAGGCACATAAACTCCTAATACTAGGTGGTATTTAATTACACAAGCAACCCTACTGATTTAAGTCATATTTAACATGGATAAGAGTCTATTCCTCATGTACAAAATTTAGAAGTCCAGAAGTTAACTTGCTTTCCTATTTTAATTTCTCATTAACAAGCACTTTATTGGCTTGCTTGTTGCTTTACCATAGTAATTCCAGAGGCATTGTATTCAGGTTTCTATCTGAGAGCTACTATCAGCTCAGTTTAACTTTCTATTTGAGTACACACTACTACTTTTACACAGTTGTTCCTATTACAGAAACTATAGAAAAAATGCTATTTACCAAATGTGGTAGTAAGCAATAAAGATAAATCCTGTGCGTTAAGACAAACACAGTGTAATGTAAGTTTGATTGCAATTGACTGTTGCAGATGTTGCCACACCAGAACTACTGTAGACTCTTCAGAGTAATTCTATCTTAAAATTAAGAACAAAGAAACAAAAGCCCCCTCTTTGCACAACAACTGACTTCCGTAAGGCCAGTTATAATGAAAGTGCTCAGTGTGAGAGTAAGGCACCCAAATTCACACAGCTCTGAAATTTCTAAAATCCAGATCCAAGCCATGCTTTAGAAATACATTCCTAGTAAAACTGTTTCTTTGAATAACTCAGCTTTGATTTCCACCAAAAGTCTTACTATTCTAGAAGCTTCCCTTTTTACCTCCTACTTTTACTGTAGCTACTCATCATATTCATTATCCAGTATATTTGATCACACAAATCACCATGCTCAGTAGAGATGCAGTAGAAATTAGGGTAACAAGAAACCCATTCTTCCAAGCTTCTCCATGACAAATATGGTATCCGGTAAAATGATGCCACTGCCTGACCCGGAATTTTATGCTCCCTCTGAGCATGACATATTTTGCACCTATGAAGTCAATCAAATGCCAATGTTATTTTTTCTTTTATTACCCAGGACTGGTAGAGCAGTTTCAGTAAAAATAATTTATACCAACTGTTTCCAGTTAATGGAAATTCAAAGTCTTCAGACAGTGTTTTTTATTTCTGGTGCTTGAATTCTCAGAGAAACAGTGAAGTATAATTGATACCATACGCTTTTTATTGTTTTCCACATGAAAGAATCACAATTTTCAGTGGATCATTGAATTATGCTGCGGCATTGTGCCAAATCATCAAATAGCAAGGTCACGTGTGATGAAGGTACAGTGTCCAAAATAAGAATAGCATGTATCATATCTTTGAATTGAAGGTTTATTTCAGTTTGTCTGAGTAAACCCAGCCAAGAAATGTTCTGGGGTTTTCCACAGTCTACAAAGCATCTCCTTGTAAATTACTGGAACCAGTCCAAGAAAATGTGCAAATATTCATCACCAAACAACAGGATTACAAAACACTATCATTTTCAAAGAGTACATTACATTAGAGCCAAGCCAGTTGCTTCAGCCACTTCAGAAATGTTAGTAACTCCTGAATATGAAAATAACTGCACCTACCAGATTTCAGGAATATCACTGTCATAGAGAAATAGTCTCTTTCTCTCACAGTTGTGCCTGCTGAAGTATTATATTTTCTAATTATTCTGAGTATTAATTTATCTGCTCTACACATTTGCTTCACAAAAATCACAACTAAAGGAGTATTTTTAGAAAATCCTGCAAAATTTTCAGTTTTGGAAAAAAAAAAACAACAAATCAAACTTTTCACTTTGTGTGCAAGTCTACATCAGATTCAGCAACTGAATCTTTTTATCATTCTTTGACTCATTATGTGACACTACTTCACACCTCCACTTCTGCAGTATCATTTCAAGCTGAAAACTTGCTGGAAGGAGAACATCACCTTCACGACACGTGTCTTACACATTGGAGCAATTAGGTACACATCCAAGAATTACAATTTCAGCACCAAGTGACAGTCAAAAACTCTAAGGTTTGCACTAATTACAAAGTCATTGCAGTGCTTATAGTTTGGACTGGGCTTTAATACAAGGGAGACATCTTCCGTTCTCAGAAAGTTTGTTCTTCATGTCAGACAAGGAACAACATACTGCAAGGAATGACCAGGCAACAGGAGTATGCCTGGAGTTACAAATCTGACCTGCCTACAAAGGTATTGCACATGCATTTTTCATCATCACAGCAACTTTTCTTTTTAATCTGATATACAAAACCGTTTCTAAAATAATGTACATAGCACCAAAAGAATTCATCAGAAGCTGATTAAATTAAACCTTTCATTTAACAGTTCACGATGCAAATATTACCAACTAAAGTGTAGTTGGCATATTTTATCCAACAGTAGGATTTTTTAAGAGAAACAGGAAACAAGGCAGATTTTATCTCTCAGTACTTCTCAGGCAGGAAATTTAATTTTTCGCCTTCTGGAAGGGTTTCAGTTGTAAAGACTTTGGAGGAACACAATGGCAGTACGACCTAAATTGATGGTTATAAAGAGAGGAAAGACAGAACAAACATTGCCCTGGGGTTTGAATGACTCTGTGGACAATCTTCTTAGAATCTTTGTCACCATGGCTCTTCCAGGTCACGGACAAATTCATGAAAAAAACAACCCTCCCTCTAAACCTCAGCAGGCAAACAAGACTGAGGAAGAGCTTCGTTAGTCCTTTGGCAATCTTGCTGTTTTGAAGTTCTTCCTACTTTTTGCCTCTGTGGATACTCCCTTGTTTATAAATAAGTTAGCTATATGAGAAGGTTCATTCATACCTGATCAATACCAAAACTCTTAATGGCAGGTTTCTCCACTGCTTTCTAAGCCCTTTATCTGCTACTTAGATCAGAAGTAAAAAGCACAAATAATGGGATGAAAAAACAACAACAAAACCAATTCTAGCTGACGTTCATCCTACAAGGTTTTTGGATTTGACTGACCTTGAAAATTGAACCACATTATGATCAATGACCAGCTGCATCCCCATCAGGAAAACTTCATATACTTGCCCAGGCTGGAAATCCTCACCAGAATGGTGTGAACTATTTTCGGTCCATCTTGAACTAACCCTGGCACACCCTGGGTGCATTATTTGAAGTGTTCTGCACACATGGGCATAGGATATCTGCAGAGCTGTGAATCTGGCAGCCCTTATTCTGTCCTACCTAAAGACCCATCCTGCAGCCGTTTGACCTCCAGAGGGAGAAGTGGGAAGATAGGCCTGAGGTTAATTTCTGAAAACATTTAAGGGAAGTTCTGGGATTTGCTGGCAGAAGACAATAGAACAAGGCCCCAGCATTTTCCATAACAAAATGAGAACTTACACACTCTAGAAACATTACCTTTTCTTTTCACGGGATGTTTAAGGAAGGAAGGAGAATGCTTCATTTTTTATTGAGGGAGCAGAAAAATATCCAAGAATTCTCTTTCTGATAAATCAGTGATTTATCCATTTGCCATCTCCATAGAGCAGTATCTGTTGCAAGGCAAGATGGAAAAATGACTGCCTTTTAGTAGTATGTATATATGAGGTGAAAATCAAATGTTTACCTATGAAACATGTACATGTGCAAATATCTATCGAGTGCAAATACCTACCCGCTGACTAAGTTTTTACACTCAGAGGACATTTGATATTTGCCTCTATTTTACAGAATTGGTTATGAATGCAGGATTATCCTTGCAGCTATCTTATTTTTCTTTTTCTCCCCTACTTTTTT
>NW_009258887.1:1117825-1131235 GCF_000687185.1 Egretta garzetta
TTTTTTTTTTTTTTTTATAAATTACACATTCCTGGGTGTCTGCCTAAGGGAATTCTGATGTTCTCAAAGAAAGGGAATGTTTAGGTCTGTCTCAGCAAGGGGAAATAAAATGTGTTTTTGCTGGAAATTGCTACAGGGGAAAGAAAAGGACTGCGGAGGAATCTGAAGTATTAAAATCCATGTAAGGCCAACTACCTGTTGTGAATTTAGCAGCACTTTACAGCCAATTTTGATCTGTCTTGCCCTCATTTTCCAAAATAACTTGCATGTATTTGAAACACATACCAACTTCAACCTCTAAAAATGTTAAAACCTCTCACAAATGAGCTTCTGTGTAAATACCATTGGATAAACAATACTCAAAAAAGCCAAAACACTATAACAAATAATTGGAGATGATGACTACAGCCATGAAATGCTTTTGCCAGGGGCAAATAAATGAATAATCTTGCTGTTGTACCACAGCATATCTTATGCAAAATGCTTGTCTTTAATATTTATTTAGTCATGTGCAATGAGATATGAAGCTATGGTTTCTGTAAAATCCCCTTGAGGAAGCTTGTAGAGCCAACACATCAGGGTTTTCTTTTGATGCTGTGTTCCGTAATACCCTTTGTATGTGTTTCCCAGCTCTACATATATAAGATTAGAAGCAACACAGATCGATTCTCCAGCAGAAATTTTGCCTGCCTCCTTGAAAATTTTATTTGGAGGGAGGCACTAGCAGTAATGATATGTAACTACGAAGAAGCACCACATTCAGAGTGCATTCCACTCCTCCAGGTGTATTCTGGGGATTTACTATGAGCACCTATGTTAAATGTACTTTCAAGCCATAAATTTACTCTTTATTTCTGTATATTGGCATATATCCCTTCTCACAAATATCCCAGAGAGTATATTCCCACTTGTAATCCAGAACCCATCTGGAAATGCTTCCAATTGCACACAGTTCCTATTTCTTTGTTGAATATATTCAACAAAATGACCAAGACAAATGGGAGGAAGCATAAACTTTTAAATATAAACAAATGCAGCACAAGACAGTCCTTTTCAGATTGCACGGCTTGTTCAACCCCAGTTCAGTAGCTGAATTAACAACGTTTTTACCGGATACTTAAGGACTCTCCAACTTTTCAGTTACTCCTAAGCAAATGATTAGAGTGGAATATTTAAACCACTATCAATTCTGTGAAAAGGGCAATGCAGTTTCACCTCGTTACTGCTACACATCAATTGTGGTCAACTATTTTCTTTGCATCACTTTGCAGCCTATAACAACTCTGGATTTCGGGGCCAACAGCATGAATGCAATTATCCATCTCCCTTTTACTTCACGCTCTCCAGTGAAAATATTCTGAGCCATCTGTTGTTAGCACCAGTAGCTCTGCAGTCCCTGTAAGTGTGTAAATTAGTTCAGGGTCAAAGAATACAAAAACCTCTTTTCCCAAACGTTGGTCACTATGTTGCCTTGCAAGTCACACCTGTCACAACAATCCCATCCTAAATATGCTCTATGCCCACAACTCACCACAAGAGCCAGGAGTTGCATGGTTCTAAGATATATTTTCTTCTATTTTTTCGTAAGAGTTCTCACAGTGGATCAGTACAAATAACGAGCAAACATTCTGTTCATTTTTAAAAGGTGCGTGCTTCGTTGCTGAACTCTGCTTTAGTACTTAATTCACTTCATCTGTTCATTTTTAAAAGGTGCGTGTTTCATTGCATTGAAGTGAATTAAGTACTAAAGCAGAGTTCAGCAATTAACCACAGGGAAGAAACAGCCCTTCTGAGCATGAAAGAATGATTCCCAGAGACTGCCACCAGTGCCAACAGACGGAGCTGTCACCAAAGCAAGTAAGATTTAAATCCCAGCTGGGACTCCAGGGACTCCCCAGAGCAAGCCATGCAGGAGACAGATGAACTAGTACTCCACTTCCCAGCTTAGCCACGCTATGGTGAAGATAATCCTGACAGCTTTTGTATTAAACAGCTCCAGGCTTCAGTCAGATATAACAGGCTTAGTAAACCTAAGAAGGGACCTATAGCTGAGGTTAGAGGTGGTCAGATGTGGTGGTCAGATGTGGAATTTGGATTTTTTTTTTTTTTTTCCCCATGACAGAGGAAATATTTTGCTGCCATAAAGCCTAATGAAAAAAAGACCTAGGTGCCTTGTTCACTTTTGTATGCAGATGACCACTTTGAGATTTGGGAACAAAGTCCTCCAACAAGGACCTTGCGTCCTTGCCCAGCAACTCTGCTTAGCTTAGGAAAATGTAGATTGCATATCAAAAATAAACCTCTGAGAAGATATGGGATTAGAATACTATACTAGAATACCAATGGGGAAGATCAAATTCAATTTTGGCATCCATAACCAAACTCTGCAGAATTAGCACATTTTTTGGCTCTCTTCTGGCTTATTTAGCCAGTAGCACTGACTCTGCAATTACATTTTTCGTTATTGCAAAGAGGTAATTATCTCTCTCTCTTTTATTCACATTTGTCACAGCAACTTCCAATCAAGTGCAGAAACTTTTTACAAGATAAATGTGACTGAGCAAATCTGAAATTCAGCATTACTTCTCCCTCCCTTTCAAGGCAGCAGATAAAGACAAAAAATGTTTCTGGAAGAGTAACTCAATTAATAAAAAAATCTGTAGGCCCAATGCTGAAAAAAGGAAAATTCCTCTGCTTATACTTTTACTAGGAAATCTACCAATATAGACTGATAAATATCCCATTTTCCTAACTAAATAACTGAATGAAACAGCTGAGACATATATTATTATGTATGTGGAGACGCTAGAAAAAAACCCCAACAGATAAGCTAGAAATGTAATATTGTGTTAAGGAGGAATTATCACTGACAAATACTGATGATACTAGAATAGCTGTAGGAGAAATACTTCAATATTGGCACTGTCTAAGCCAATTTGAAAACTCATCTGATTACACTAATCCCAAAATACATAAAACAGGAAACCACATCAGGGATTTGCAGCTAATAGCTTTCCTAACTAAATTTCAAGAGGTAGCGAAAACTCACGGCTGTCAGACTGCACTACCAAATTTCCATAAACGTACAGAAAGGTCAAATGGGTTTCATAAACAGGGTGTTAAAAGCTATGTTCAAGGAATAATATGGTTAATGTCTGAGGCCGGATCATCTGAATATTCTTCAACTGTCCTATCACAGGTTGCCAGAAAAGCATTTGATAGTATTGAACAGCCCTTGTAACATCTTGTAGCAGTTTTCAGAAAAATTCTGCTTGAGACTAACAACACACAAAAGGCTTGATATAACAGATGGATATAAGTCCCGTCCCTTTCAGCAAAAACTGAGTGCTTCAAGGATGTCTATTTCCTCTCCTTTTAACTTGTCCTTGGGGACTGGCACTACTTGCACATATATTACTTTTTATGCTACAGGTAAAATATTGCTAGTGTGATCATCAGGCAATCAGAATAGCTACAACCAATGTCATAGCTAATATGAAGTGAGTGAGAGGATACACAAAATACACTTTTAGATCTTTTCTGTACTTTACCTGTTCTAGTTGACTTAGGTGGACTTCCCCCACCAATACCCTTCATTCATATATTCTATAAATTATGCCAATGTTTTTCAACCGTGCATGATGCTGCTTAAGCGAACTGTGGAATAAATCATAGCAAAAGAAGGGTGGATTGTAACAGCATAATGACAAGAGAATACTGAAATCAAGAATATATGTAGGTAAGTATCAAAACAAAAAGTAATTCTCATCTGGGTTTTTCTGAGATACACATCTATGTTCTCTGCATATATTCCACCCTCAGTTTCCCTTTTCCCTCATTCTTGCCCAGCAACAGAAATTGTCAAGCAAGACTTTTGGTCAGCACACACCGTACCTACACCTACAAGCACAGAATTCAGGCATACGTGTTTTCTTAGCAGCTACTGACAGGCTGCCTGTATATCAAATATTTCATTTGAACTATTCTACCTGCTGTCTACAAAATTATGAATGATGAGATTTTTAAGAAGACTGATTATTATTGTCCAATCTCAACTTCCATTACACCCAGGAGAGTCTCCCTGGTGTCTTTAATAGGAACAAACTCTGGCCAACAGAGCGCTTTTGAAAATACCCTCCTCAGCGACAGGAGGGAAGCACAAGCCACCATAACCACATTAAGAAATATCAGAAACATATAAGCTGTCTGTTACCCAGATCTTTTCAAAATTAATACCCCCACCCAACAAAAATGATAGACAGACAGACCTCTGCCCCCATGTGGAGATGATCACAGGAGTGAGGGTTACATTTCTAAGTAAATCCTTATGCACTCTCCACAAAGACTGCACAAGGCAAGGCAGAGAACAAAAAGAAGGGGCCAGAACAGCAATTTGTTCCATATTCTTCCAGGAATATATTCTCTTTTGGTTTAAAACGTTCAAGTCTTCTTTACCTTCTCATTACATGCTCTAAGATCACTAAGAAAACAAGACACAATTATTCAATTTCCAGATGAACTTATATTATAACAATTTAGGGTTATGATAGGAAGACAAATATTCCTGCTATTGCTTGTTATTCTGTTAATTGTTCCTATTTTGGGGGTTTTTGGCAAAAAGTAGGATTCACAAACAGCGGAAACCACCCTCCAAACAGCACATTATTCCATTCTAAATGCAAGGCTTCGTTAAGTGGTGATAATGTACAACAGAGCACGGGAGTCGCTGGTGTAAACTGCTGCTGCTACTATGAAACTGTTTGGAAAATGTTTCTTTTCCCTCTGGCAGGGTGCATGTGTGCTGTGAGCTGAACAACCAAGCTTTTGTTGGGAATTTTGCCCACAGGAAAGGTACTTAGCACAACAAAGAACAAATAAATACCCAATTTTCTGTCAAAAAAACTCATCAGGGAACTTTCTCTCAACCTTTGCACAGAGTGCAATGCCTTATTGCGGGTGAGATTCTGTTCTGTAAACATAGGTGTCCAGGGGCATTTCAGTTGCCTCAGGGCATGTGGAAATGTCTCCATGAAGCTGACAAATGAGACAGGACCTCCTGCCCTTCTGGGCAAATGCAGGCCCTAGTGAGTTGCCCTAGGGCATCTTCCAGAGCACAATTGGGCTTAATGCTTAGGCAACTGAATCCCACCCATGGTGTACGCCTCACCAGTATCTGAGATCTGCTACAATAAATTCAACTTTTTGTTTGTTGGTTGGTTAGTTTTGGGGGTTTTGTTATGAAAATAATTTGAAAACAAGAGAGCAAAAAGCATTAGTGAGGCACGGAGAGACCAGGAAAGGTACACAAAGTTGAAGGGGGAAAATAAACAGAGGAAGAACATGGCCTGAAGTGCAGAGTCCCGAGACACCCAGACAGGGATCCAGAGGCAGGAAATCCTACCGGCAAGGCTCTCTCTTGTAGCAATCCGCTCCTGCAATTGGCATGTGCATTTATTTTCTATCTCACCTTGCGGAGTGGAACAGCATCTGAGTATTGCACACTGGTAACAGGTGGTGATAATCCCACGGATTTCCTTGAAGATATTATGGGAAATGAAGTTTTCACTGCCTGGCCCACACTACTAATGTAAGAATGTGAGCAAGAGTACAGGGGACAGCTGGGAGGGGAAGATCTGCTTCTGATTAGAGGGGAGGAATTTGCATGAAGGCTCCAAGACCAGAAATCATCCTATGCCAACGTTGGCATTTCCCTCTGAATTTTATGTTACCAACTCCATAGCCACCTAATTCCAGCTGATGTATTTAGGGACAGCTGGTGGGTGAAAAGCTCTGCTCTCCAAACACTTATTCTGCACACAGTAATGCTTAGCTGTTTTGGAGGCACTGTGCTCTTCCTGTGCTTTAAAAATAGAAGGTAACCCCAGTGAATTTATTTCTTTGTTCATCCTGAGCATGGAGAATAACACTGATGCCTTAAAGATATCAAAAGACTTATTTCCTGAGAAATACTTTCTGAGTTACTTCAGAGTGATTTTCTAAGAGATCACTACAGTTGATAGTCAAAATAAATCAAATTACAAACTGTATCGTATGAAGGTCCTCAGTTACAATCTGAGAAGACAGGTATTACAAGTATATGCGCCATAAGTTCCCTAAAGTATTCAATTTTAAGCAAGGGCAGATTATTAGTCTTCATTCACCATTTCTGTCCATAAATGTACAGTGTGCATCATGACTAGATACTGGGGTACTGTGGAAGGCAGTAAGAATCCCAGTCCACCCATTACCCAAACTGGGCAGCCTCTCTGGGCTGCCTGCCAGAGCTGCTTTGCCCCACCAAATTCAGAAACATAGACAGACCCATAAATACAAAAGTGAAGTGCACTTAAAAACCTCCCGGTGTAAGCTATGGGTTTTACACTCATTTTGCAGCAGTGTAAAATAGTTACATCCATCACACGCAAGCAATGAATCAGTCATTCCGTGCTGCATGTGCACTCAAACAACAGGACCTATCTTACAGTCAATGTAAACTCATTTTATTTCTAGGAGCGGACAATGCTTTGTTCCTCCTCTAAGGAAATCACAGAGGAATTTACATTGCAGAATGGCCTGCAAAGCAAACCGAGCTACCTTCAAACCTGGAAACCATATAGTTGAGACTGCACAGCCCCTTCCCAAATTAAGAAGACCTGAAAAGTGGGTTTGCTAACTCAGGCCAAGAGCCATGCTCTGCTGCTTCAAGCATCGCTGCTAGTCAATGGATATGCATTCTGCTTAGTTCAAGAAAAAAATATATTCACAGCATGCTAATTTGTAGTAGTGTTAACTAATGTAGAATAAATGTGTGCGTTTTAATACAACTGCAACACGCATCAGAACTCTTGCATGCAACCTCTTAGCCCATTCAGGAGAAGAAAATAAATGTATTTAGTACATGGGATTTCACTAAATGCATATCACAATGCATAAATGCAATGTAATGAATTTGATCACAGAGGTTAACAAATGAACAAGCAAAATATCCCCAATTATTGGCAATTGTTAATATTACATCTCCTCAAGTCTGAACCCGTTTGAAGAGGCTAAAGTTCAGACTGTTGGAATACAATGCATTCATGTTTGATGCTACAGCCAGAAAAATAGAGACATTACCAGCTCCATGTCCTTGTCTCGAATGCCTTCTGTCCAGACCTTTGATGTGGATACAGACTACATGCTGCTCAATTTCATGTCAGTGTTCCAGTTTACTTTGCTTCTTGCTTTACATACAACACATGTTTAGTTATTAGAGGTTTTCTGCATATTACATCACTTTTACAAGTGACCTCATGAGCTTGCACCACTAATTCAAAAGGATTAGCGACATTTGCTCAACATTTCTTTGAACTTACTTCTACTAAAGGGTGGGCTGTTGAACAGAAGTTCATCCTCCTGCAAAAATAATAGAAAATAGGCTTTGGTATCTGTTAAAAACATGTGTACCAGCAGGCAATCTCCTGTTACAACAGGGAATTACTTTTGATAACGCACAGAGCTTTGATCAAACCCTTATACTCGGTTGAAATACACTCACCCCTATAGTCTTATGCAGTTCCAGTGGCCAAGCTACTTCAGTTTCAGTTACTGCAGCCTGGCTCTGACGGATCACAGAATAAAGTAGCCACAGTAAATTATTCAGAATTCTAGACTATAGCTCTTTCCAAAGCATTACCACTGAACTTGAGGCTATAAGGCACTCAGCAGTTCTCAAAACAGCGTTTTGCAATTAAAATACCTTTTCCTTTCTTTAAAAAAAGGCGTTTTTTTTTTAATTTAGAGAAAAATGCACCTTTAATTAAGAGGCTAAACAAACCATGCAGCCATTTTTCATTTTAGATTTCTAATGTGTTACTTCCCAGCATGGCAAACATCTATGGTTTTGTTTTCTTGTTCAGATTTGTGAACAGAGAAATACGAGGAGAATGAACCAAGGAGTAGGAGTAGAAAAAAAAAATAAATGAGTGCAGTGCAAAAACAATGTACATTATTTTTACCTGAAAATTGTCTCTGTGTCATGTGGATGTTTAGACACCATCTTTGCTGTAGCATCAGAAGCCAAGATTCATAAAGAAAGTCAAGGGTCATTCCTTTGCCACTTTGGGATTCAGAGCCTTGGGTTATAAAACCAACTTTTCCAGGGATAAACACAGCCACAAAAACCATCTTTTAAGGACAGTGATGCACCTGCCTCCCTCCTTCTCTCCTCAGAGTAGCACTTCCCAAACTGTAACAAACTCTTCTATTCCAGGACATTGCTCCGCAAAATAGGGAAACAAGAGGGCAAAATTCAATCCAAGTTTCCCAAGGTCAGTGTGTGCACTCCAGTCACTGAAATATTAGATAAAAGGAACAGATGTCAACTCCTTGTACCCGTCCTAAGTGAAAGTGGCAACTTCTGATGTGCTGAATGTAGAACATTTTTCTATTAGTTATATTGCCAGGACTCCTCCTGATATGAGCCTTCAAGAGATACAGGAAGCTACGTGCCTGATACATGCACCCTACAGGCTGCAAGCATGAGACAAAAGATCAATCTTGCCAAGAGCAAGGCACCTTCAGCAACCAAAGAGTTGGAAGACTTTACTCATCTCTGGAACAGTATTACTAACAACTTACAGCCTTCCAGGTTTAGGAAACAATTAAACAGGACTTCAGTAAACAACATGTTTTGGGACTACATTTAAGCATTACAAAGTCCCCTTCATTTGTATGTATTTTCTAGAAAATTACAATAAATCTAATACAGTTCTTTTTAAAAAAAAAATACAAGGAATTAAAACATACCCACACTTCTGCCTTTATTCACCTTTTTTTACTTTTCCCTTCTATTTACAACTTTTATTTCATGAAGCTGGCCCCACATGTTTAATAATTCTTGGATCCACCCATAAGTATGTAGGATATACATTCTGAATACATGTACGATCAAATAATCTTTAAGCTAGTTAAGTACCCAAATAATTTTTGCCACACACATTCAATTATGACTTGCTCAGACCCATGTAAGTACTTTATGAGGATATAGGCATAGAAGAAATAAAATTTAAAAAAAAAAATTATTTCTTGGCATACTTGGAAAGTATTTGATTTAGAGATCTTCCCAGCTACATCACTGCAAAAGCAACAGAAGACATAAAAAAAAAAAGCCTTTGGCCTGAATGGGGTCAGATTTTCACAAAGGGGAAATCACACATCTCAGTGGTCATGTCTGGTTTCCCACTTGAGTTTATGAAATCTTTAATTCATTACATCATGTTTACTTGATATAGACAGAAGCATTAGTGTCAGAAAGAGGAAACTGTAACTCAAGATAGAAATAAGAAATCAAGCAACAAGAACAGGAAAGTTTGTTTTCACATGCATGTTATAAAGGTAAAAAAAAGAAAACATACATTTACAAAGCACACACTACGCTTTCTACAATTGTTCTTAATATCCAGCTCTTGTTTCTCTCTTCTCCAGCTGCAGGGAAGACTGCTTTTTTTTATTCTGTGCATACAGCGCTTAGCACAACTGTCAAGGACCTCTAGACTTTACTGAAATAAAGAGGATAAACAAGATACATAGTTTAATCTCAACAAAGCTCTAGACAGAATATTTTCCCTGAAAACATCAGCCCTTTAAAGAAGCATGCATCTTTCACCTATTTGCTGTGTTTCATAAAATTTGTTTTATATATAGAAAGATGGGGGGTGCATGTGCTGTTGTGTGTTAAATTTAACTAAGTGTCATGTCAGTCCAAGAATTTGAGACAAAACAATACAATATACTGTTATCCTATAAATCTAACCCGGATTGGAAATTGGCCAGTGCTGCACTGTTTGAAATACAGTTTGCATATTGTCAAATATTTTAAATACATGGGCAATAATATATATCAAAACCAGATTTTTTTCACATGGGGAAAAGAAAATAAAGGAAAAATAATTATAAAAACATAGTCAAATTTTACATTAACCCAAATCCAAAGAATAATCCCAAGGCAACCATAAATTCTGTGGTATCCTCACTCAATTGAAAAGCCACTGCTGCATCTGTGGCTTGGGGGGCAGGGATGGGAGAGATGGGAGAGTTCTGTTGATCAAATAAACCACAATACTTACTTCATACTTAATATTACATAGTTTATTTGAGCAGATAATGTGGGTTGAGAATGTTAATTTAGCTCCATGGCATACAGCAATTACATCCACTGTCAAGTGCTTTCTCATCATCTACCCTTCGGCCCTGCTGGTAGAAAATATCCAACGCCAAGTAATGCCTGAGAAGACCCAGATCTTTTGTGCAAAATGCTTATCCACTGAATGCTGACCAGACTGAAGAACACCTCTTTTTATGCTGAAACTGATGCTCACCAGATCACTATTAATTTTCATGATAACAAAAGAAACTATAATGAGATTATGTCTTTCAACTCTGTTCAGTCCAGTACTTAAAGTTTACAACTCCACACCTTACTAAAATAAGCCAGCACAGCACCTTCCCCTCCTCTCCCGCTAATAAAGGACAAAACACAATTCACAATGTGGCTGTCCTATCCATTAATAATTCACATATGGGCCAGTATCAATCTGCTGCTCAATGCTGAGCAATCTTTTTTTGGTCAGCAATGTCTGTGTCCCTTCAGCTCGGTCACAGAAACAGATCTTCAGCTAATGAAAAGTCAACATAAGTCTCTTGAACTCTGTGCATGTGTTAGTTTACACACCACTCATAACAAGAGCTGACAGTTTGATTTTGCAGTTCGGTTTAGTGATTTTTTCAGTCTTTAAATTCAATTTTTACCCCTTTTTGCCTGGATGCAATTTCCTTCAAAAACTTTATAACAAGATAAACTTCCACAGGCTGTAACTCATCCTAAAGAAAGCTTTGATCTGAGAAGTTTAAAAATATCAGGGGAAGACTTTTAAAGCTGTTAACAAACATTTCAGATTTGAATGACAAAACCTAGGTTCAGATCACTGTTTACACAGTTGATCCTCATGGAAATTTAATACTTTGGAAAATGGCAAACCTTATAAGAAATAGTTGCAGAGTTTCTTGATTGACTGCCTCCTCCTGAAATCTTGCTGAGTTTTACTTCACCTTTCTACAGTGAGATATTACTGAAGAATACTATTTGAGGGAAATAAGTTTGTCTTGAAAGTATCGGCACTGAAACACATTGAACTATAGCTAGATGAAAAATATCAGGCAAGTTCTGCAATTTATTATGTTTCTATGAGTATAACGGAACATGAGTTCACCTATCACAACATGCGACTTACTGCTTTTATCTTCTAAGAGACGAACTGGTAAGCAAATTTCAAAGTTACACGCCTGACTGCATAAGGAAGATGAATTTTGAATCACCTATAAATCCTGAGTAGATAGCACCGATACCCTTCTCCAACTGGAAACAGAAACAGTGCCACATGACTTATCTGAAATTCAATGCTATTTGAATTTCAAACATTAGATTAACACACAGAAAAATGCAACCACAAATACCAGCATTGAACAGGCAAGAAAGAATATATTCAGCCTCATGGATGTTCCTTCAGAGGACACATAAGTTAAATTACTCAAAAAGCTACTCACTGTAGACTTTTCATTCGGATCTAGTTAAAATGTAAACAACCCTTGAAAATTTAGTTTGTTTTTCCACTTCCTGTGTTATGCAATGTACTCAAGTTACACAAGGTTGTTTTTTCAGCTGGATCACAACATGGTAGCATTTGCAGACCAGTGCTGATGTTTCATTAATGATCTCCATAACAAGAAGATCATTGTTTTCTTTTATGTAAATGCTGGCTAAGTTACAATCACATTAAAATTTACTACATTCTTTTAGGTGGCCCAGTATCAGAGAGAAGGTCATGCTTCCTACCAGTAAGGACACTCCAACAATGTGTAGGCTATTTTGGGTGAGTGCCTGGCGATTAAAAATCCACATAGTTAATGAAGTCTGCCAGCAAAAGAGGAAATCTCAGTTATTCATGTCAAAACAAGAAGAGAACTTGGTTTGTTAGGTGACATTCAAACTACTCTCTATAAAAAAAAAAGGTTTTATACAGCTGAAACTCTTCCCAGTCAAGGAGCCCAATCTAATAGCTGACTCAGAATACAGTTTCAAATTTTAACTTCACCACAGACTTCAGAGCATGGCAAGGCCAATTTATTATTTCATTCCTCATTTATCAACCACAAACTAGAAACAGTATTTCTCTTCCCTTTTCTTAGCTATTAATCTAAAATGTAAGGTCACTAGTTAGGAATAACTATATAGGTGCAGAACAGTACAAAGTAAAATAGCATCCCAGGCTGTAAATGAGAACAAGCAGAAGACCACAGTGCACACATCAAATAAATCTGTAATTCTTAGAGTAACATTTTCAATTGGCAATGAGGTTTCAGTTCACAAATTACTCAGCAAAATTCTTTTCCCAAATCAAAATCTTTCAGCATAGTAATGAACTATTATCATATTAAAAAAATCCTATCATATTAAAAAAATCAAATAATATCATATTAAAAAAAATAAAAACTCTACATAAAGTTACACTTAGTTTCAGCTACAAACTGGCAGGAAAATTCTGACTATTCATGTCACACCCAAACACTATTCCAAGCTTAAAACAAGGTTTTCAGAACAAATGTTCTTTTACAGTGTTACTACTAACTTTACTGAACAGAAAAACATGCACAAAAATCCGCCCAGTGCCCTCCTCACACTCAGACGCGGACCGACACTTAGAAAAGCAGCATTTATACAAACTGGAGATGCTTTAGGGAAAAACTACCACAAGATATAATGAATAAAATATATGCAATAAACAAATAAGATTTGAAAATATAAAAATAAACCACAACATTACTAACAAATGCTTTCAATAAATATGCCACATTTCATCTTGTAATTGCCTTTGCTAGTTTCCCGAGGCAACAAGTCATGTTAAGAAAATGCTGCCACTAGCTGCAGCCTGCACAGGGACTGCCACACAAGGGCTCCTCATTGCTGTGTAAGGTGGGTGGCAGAGAAGCACTCCCAGAGGGACATGTCACCTAATCATCCGACACAAATGCCTCCTTCTCTCATGAATAGCTGTGGGTCTCATTTGGTGGCTTCTTTTAGAAATACTGAAATGTTAGATACCTACAAATGTAGTAAGGAACTAAGTATCCCAGTACCTGTATTCCCAGACAGTGCTTGGACACTCTCAAAATGTTAGAAAAACACGGTTTGAAAAAAACAGTACTTTAGCAGTTCAGTGAAACAGCTATAGCACGCAGGGAATTGTGATGGCTACATTGCATCAAAGTTAAAAATAGATTATAATGTATGTCAAAGATATCAGAACATAGTTTTCTAGGGACCATGAACTCTGCATAATTACTTATGTTATAACAAACTCAGATGCAAAGGAA
>NW_009258887.1:1131254-1150331 GCF_000687185.1 Egretta garzetta
CTGCTTTTACCACTTCCAGTCACATTTTCCTAGGTCACATCTTATCCTAGTAATCCACAGCAGTGCATAGCCACAGCAGTGAGAGTTCGAGCAGGGATCAAGATCTGGCAGGTGCCTCTGGAGGAAGGTTGCGAAAACACTGTGAAAAATATTGGTTCAAGTTGTGAAATCAGCAGGGAATACACCACTCATTTTGCGCTTTTGTTCTTCTGCTTGGAAGGAAAATAGATGAGTGCATCTTTCCAGATTTCTTGGAGAAAGATCTAAACACAGAGAAAGACAGCCAGGAAAGGAAGGGTTGAGAAGGTGACATGTGTAACAGCAGCAATAACCTGAAGGGAAAAGGCAAAGAGGGGAAAAAAATTTAGAGGGAAACAGATTTTGTATCATACTTAATCTGCTCCACGAACTCTACTAAAGTAAGAGAAAAGGTTCAGTGGAATTGAGAACACAATGGTAAAATCTTCCAGGGAAGCACTCCTGCCATTTGCCAGGACTTTTGCATCACCTGAAATTCCATTTCCCTCTACTAAGTGATGAGTTCCTTCTGCATCTCATTCCAAGATATTCTCTCATGAGTTTACATACAAAGCTATGGAAATCGACCTCAAGTTCCACAAATGTCTCTCTTTCTGCAGCCCTTCTGCTTGTAGCCTACACTTACCTCAACAGTCCCTCTCACCATGTACACACAAAGTTGTACTTTCACCAAGAGTAAGCACACCAAATCAAAAATGTGCCACAGAAATTGTGAATTGCTGCTGCTCTCCCTCCAAGCACAACCACATAAACACTTGAGGGCTCTTCTGTACCAGACAGCGAAAGCTATTTCAATAATATCAGCAACTTTTGGCAGTTCATACAGTAACAATAGCAGATGGTGTAAATAACCTGAGCTGCAAGGAGAAGAAAAGCCATTCTGTTACTTCCAGTAACATCTTTACTTCCAGTAAGTCCAATATAAAATGTGGGGTCAAAAGGATCTTGTCATTAGGTGGCAGACTGGATTAAATCTCATTAAGATGGGTTGGAATAACACTGGCCTTTCACTTAAGATAGTTTTCTAAAGCTATTACAGCTGCTTTAGAGTCAAATAGATGAAACATTACAGATGCTTTCATGCGAAGCAAAACCACACACAAGGCCAGCTCAAAACCTGAGCTATGTAGGTAGAAGTGTTTCACTGGATATTTTTTATTGGCAGAACTGTGTATCTGTACATCTGAAATGAGAAGGCAAAACAGTACAGACAAGAGAAAAGAAAACCGAAGCCAGTCAGGAAGTCAGAGCAAGAATCATGTGCATATGCCTAAAAAAATCCTTTGATGGAAGGAGTGCGTTTTATACTGACCACTACCAAGAAATTCTTGGAATTGCACTCAAGACTCTTTAGAGCGTTTCTATGTTTGGGGTTTTTTTGTTTTGTTTTTGGTTTTTTAAATTTTTCTGTATTCAGAAAACTAGAGTTTTGTATCTTCCTTGTAAACAAGTAAGAGTTCATTGAAGATTTTCTTTACATTGCCATCAGTTTCCTCCCCTACTGGAAATTCCCTGCAAAGCCCCACATTTTGACTATTTCTGCTAGAGAAGAATAACATTTCTGCAGTCTGTTGCTAGCATATTTTCTAGTGCTAGTTTTTCTAGCAACAGCACTGCAAAATCAGAGCACCAAGAATGATATCAGGAAAAAAGTCAGGCTCTAAAGAGGTAAATTCATGTTCAAGAAGCAAATACGGCCAAATGGAAGTAACAAAAAGTCTGCTGCTCAGTCACAAATGTCTACAGCACTTCGAAAATCAGGAAAGAAGCTTAAACAAAGAAAAAGGAAAAAACCTCACAAGCTGGGGGGGAAAAAAAAAAAAAAAAAAAAAAAAAAAAAAAAAAAAAAAAGAAAAATCAGGAGTTAGAGAATTCACAAAAGGAAGTAAAGCATCATTCAGAGTGTTTCCAGAAGAAAAGACTGAACAATGAGTTGCATGAAAAAATAATGCATGGTTCATCCAGTTTTGTGCTTAGATATGATGCATGCTAAAACACCTCATATCTTTACAATGTTCTCTGCTAATCTGAAGCTGAATCCAGAAAAGTTTGTAGCATGTCCAAGAGAGACCATCTACCTTTCTTACACTGTCAGCAAGATGGGAATTACCACTGATGGGAATTACCACTGACCAACCCCCACAACGCTGCATTGAAAAAACCATCTCCATAGGCACTCCCAGACATGCAATTCTGTACATCACTGCTTTAACTACAGGTTTATTTGCAGGTATGCCAATACTGTAAGCCCACTATTTAGCAGAAAGATTTAAGATTTTCAAGGCTGAAAAAGGCCCTTGCGACTGCTCCTTTCTTGGCATACCTATACTTCAAAACCCTTCAGACTGAACACAGATGATAGTACTTAAGGACTGATGGTGGTGTCAGCACAAAATCATGCAAGTGTTTTAAGTAATGCACATTTATTACGGAAGTCCTTGCTCCACAAAAATAGTCTGGTAAATCACCTGGAAAGAACTTGTGGGAGGGGCTGAATCTATAGGATATTTTCACTGATTTGCCAACTTGTCAAATGTCCAGAAATACTGCTGTGGTGTGATTTCAGTAGCTCTGAGGCTTGGCCACAAATCTGGTCAGGTTTCTACAGGCAACCTTTCAAGTGCATGCTCATTTACACCTTTGTGAAACATGGGTTGTCCTCTGACATGTTGTGGGGCTCTGGAGAATTAGAGTGGAGATAGGTGCAGCTCACCTGACAACGTGGGAGCTGCCTCTCTTCCCAGGTCTTCACCTGCAGGTGACTACATCTGCATTTCTCAGTTCTGTGCAGCATTTCCAGGTCTCTCTGGGTCTTCACACCAGTCTTTTGTGGCCACAGAGGAACTGCAGAGCTTAGGTAGGAATATCCAAATTGCCAGTGCCACTGCAAGGGATTTTAGTGTAAGGAAACATGATGCATTAGCAGCTTTCCTCTTTTCCCCTTCTTACATCTATAACCAGACCTCCATTCTGTTCTGTTGCTGAATCACTACAGAGGTTGGGCAAATCAGATGTAACCAACTCGGTTCAGAGAGGTCATAAATTTCTGCAGCTCTTGTTCCAGTCAATGGAAGACACAAAGTGTTTGGATTACAGCAAATAGGTCAATTAACTGCCCTGTGCTTCAGTTCCCACATCCATAAAGTGGGAGCAATTATTCCTTCTTTCTGAAGTGCCAGCAGAATTTTACAAGAAAACTGCTAAAAACTTCCTCTCTCCTATAGACCACGGTGGTCTGTCATTATGCCAGCTCCTTTATCCAGTGTTACTGCCTGACTAGCTGCCCTTCTGTTTAATGAAACAAGCAGAGCAATGAGCCAGAAGTCCTCACCACTCCCTTCTTCCTACTTGCCCATCTTACCACATGGCTATTTATGCCACCCCTGTCTGGCTACCTCCTCCGTTTCTCAGAGTTGGGGACACCTGTTCTGCTACAGCAGAAAAGAAGTAAAAAAACAAAAAAGGAAACCATCAGAGAGCTTATTCAGGAGTAACAGGGATTTGAATACTACCTTCCCCAGCCTGATAATTACAAGGAAATGGCAGGAGATCTAAATCATGATTGGGTAGGAGGTGGCCCTGCCAGCAAACATGATAGTCCTAGCAGGCCCTGTTCAGCAGCTCTTTTGCCATAAAAATATTATTGCACTGAAATGAAATATTTTGGCCTTGCTCCAGTAATAACTGAGGGAGGCTATTGTTGCTCTGGAAGGAACTTTTGCTCAGTGCGATAGAAGCAGCCACTGCCTACTGGAGAGAAAATTCAGCAGAAATATCTCTTTGTTCTAGCATTCTGGACTGAGCCTCGATTTCTCTCCCTGCTGTCAAAAAAAGGAATGCTCTGCAAAGGGGATCTCAGCAGCAGACAGTGGTTTGAATATATGTTGCCTTGGTCTGGCATACTGCCTGTTAAAACAGTTAGACATTTTCTTACAGCCCTAAGACCTTCTGGCTTTACTTTGAGTCAGACAAGTTCACCTAAAACAAAGCACAGAGTGCAAGTTAGATCTAGTCAGTGTATGCGTTATATTGCTGGAATCTGCCGGGCATCTTAGAAATCTTGATACTGCAGCCTAAGAGTATAAGACGAATATAAACAATGAGAACATTTTGCTAATTCGACTGTCAAACAGAAAATGTAAGAGAATACGTTTAGATATTCTAACGCACTTTACATACGTGTCCATCAGCCCTTTGGTGGCCAATATACTGAAAAGAAAACATCAATAGTTTGCAGAAACAGAACGCAGACAAGACTTAGCCAGATAGCGCTCTAACCGCTAGACTCTTACTTCCTGGCTTGTCACTGACACTGTTACCTTATAAAGCAACACTGAGCAGCAATTAAGTAGGGCTGTTATTCACCACTAACTTAGCAAAGGAAGAGAAATGAATGAGCTTTTCCAGGTTGCAGTAGTTCCAGATTGTCTCTCAAAAGGCTGCATCAATTACTGTCACTTATTTGTCAGCAGTATGCCATGATTAATTGGCGAATCCACATTTTTGCGTGCCTTACGTCATAGTCAGCTCTGCTCCTCCATCTGTTTTTATTGGTGTTATAGACCAAAACGTTCCACACCATGTACCTTGTCAGAGCTATATTAATGTCTCACAATGGACCCAAGCTAAAACAACTTAAAACCCTACAGATTACCCAAATGTGCTGAAAATAAAGATGTAAAGAGAAGTGACTGAAAGATTTAGTAGAATTGAAAGTTGAGATGCAAAAAAGAGCAACAGATTTTAAGCTTTCTTCAGCAAAATGAGAATGTTATGTTGGCAGAATAAGGGAATTTGTTGTCAGTACTAAAATATGTAGAAAAGTTTTTATCACTAATTCAGAATAAGTAGCACTTTACAAAACCCCCCAAGACATTTACAAAGTAAATTATTACCTAGCAAGAATAAGTATGTCAAAACCAGCCTTAAATTTCAGTTCCTCATACCCTTACTTTCCTATTTACGATGGTGTTTGAATGCTTCTTATTTTCTAAAAAACATCTGAGTCTGATGTACCTTCACAGAAGTCTAACATGCATTTAAATGTTTTCTTGGAGTCTTAGTGAACACATACACACATGTAAGTGCTAGGTAGTTAGTAAAAAACCCCATACATATACTGAAGAGCAGCACAGCAGGACAGCAGATGGTAACACACATACATGGTTATAACTATATTAATGGCTTAATCATCAAAACACCATTCAATATCTATGTGGTCGCTTTCATGTGTAGAGATGAATGTGCTTTAAAAAAAAAGTAATGAAACAAATTTTATTACCATTCTAGTCTTGACAGCCATCAGGACTTTTTATAGGTCTTGTGATACCGGTCATCTTTCTGAGAGCTTCTACTCAGTAACTGTGCCATTTCGAGAATCCAGCTTTTGGTCTTTTAAAATACACTTCTCTCTCTCCTAGCTGGAGAAAAGGTAAAATATCCAAAATCTTCATGTTCAGCCTCCAGAATCCATCCATTTTTAGAATCCATCTCCTTAGAGCCAAAAGATCTATTTCAGAAGATACTGTGAAGGACATTATTGCACTTAGATGGGAATTACACTTGCCCTTCCAAACTTCTTGCCTTCCTGATCATCTGAAGCATTCAGCAAATATTTACACTATGATCATCTTCTGGCTTTTTGGTTGCATTGGTTTCCAAGTTCAGAATAATGAAAATAGCACAGTGGATAATTACAAGTCTCTCATAATTATTGGACCATCTATTAGTAATTCTGCAAGGGTGGCACTTGTTCTTAACACAACGGGGAAAGGAAGCTGGTAAGTGCCCCCAAATTTGCGTATTTTTGTTCTCACTATTTACAGCCTCAATTCAAAAGCATTATTTTTCTTTCAAAGGAACTAAATTTTAATACACTTTCTTTGCTTACCCTTTATTTAGCAGAAGTGATTGACAGTCCAGGCCAAACATTAGAACACCTGTATATTCTCCTTCAGCTTCCCCACAGCTCTGGAACATTCTCCCAGAGCTTGGATCAGAGTCCTTTTGAGTGAGCTGGATGTTCAATTGCTCTTCTCCTGAAAAGTCTTATTTTCTATTCCGGTGTCAATGAAATAATACAGGGGAGAAAAAGGGAAAATGAGATGACCTTTAGGAAATGGAATATTCCACATCAACATTCCCCTTAACATCGTCAGGCATTTAAAGTTTCCCACTGGGAGAGTGACCGCTCCATTATTAGCTGTGATAAATAAAATCCTCCCAATAACAAGTTCCCTCCTAAACCTTCAAGTGCCTTTATAGAAACAGAAGCTTCTGATCAGCTTTGTGCTCCTTCACCTCAGAATTCTGGTGCTAAACCAAGAAGAAACAAAAGCACAGAAAAGACAACCACCAGCCTTACAAATCAAAACTGAGTTTACAGTTTCAAGAGATGTAAATGGTCTGTAATGTCAAATACAACTAATTTCAAATACAACTAATGAAATTTTACTTCCATTTCTGTATGTGTCACAACATGATAACAGCATCTCCCTGGGTCCATGAGTGTCTATGTGACCTCTGTCAAAGAAATAGCATAAGCTTACTCCAGTGCCTCCGTCTCTCCCATTTTCTATCTGTTGTTTCACTACTTGTAACATCCAGCTACTACCCCTACCTTCACCGAAGTGACCTCTAAAGTCTCTGCTGTCATACTGCAGGCATGAAAATGACCACAGACACCATAAAAAAAAAAGCAAAGAAAAAACAACAAAAGCAACTTTTGACCTGAAAAATTACAGAGATTAGGAACCAGGTCTACATGAGGCAGCAACACCGCACAATAAAACCTTAGTTACCAATAAGAAATTAATTTCATGCTTTGAATATTTTTGCTACCTTCTCAAAAACAAACAGAAAAAATACTCTGCAACATCATGCAAATTATGCAAATGTAAGCACAGAAGAATAAGGTTACGATAATGGGACATTCAGGCCAAAATGCAGATAACTATGCTTTTGTGATGGCTATATACCATAGCCATAACCACAGAGGTTATCACAGTATTGATGCTGTTGGTAGGATAGGCTCTGACAGTTACTCATCCCATGCTGTTGTGCAGAACAGAACAAAGCTTGGCTCAAAGTTATCTGTCCTTTATCTGGGGGTTTACTTGTCCCAGAAGGCAGGTCCCCACTTCTGTGGTGCAAAAGGTTGTCAGCGCCTCTTTGGGCGCCATCAGCACCTTGGACAGTGTGAGCCTGGGCCTACCTGCCACTGCCCACAGGCAAAATTGCAGGGAAACCACCTGCCTGGCCACCCACTCACACTGCTTGATGGCTTAGGGACATCTCTGCTATGACTTTTTGCCCAAATTTTCATGGCTTCTACCAGAAATATGTTGAATTTTTCCAGCAGGTCAGTTTGTGTGCATCCAGAAGAGAACAGGGTTCCAGTAATATAGTGCAATTGATGGAAGCTCTTGCCAGACACAGTTTTCTAGCATCATTGGCTACTGTGCTAGTTGACAGCAGCAGTGGTAGAAAACTGAAGAGGAAAAAAAGCAAGATTAAACTGGGCTTTTGTCTTTACCTCTGTTTTGTTACAAAGCCCTTCAGAGTGCTCCTCCAGAATGCTCCCTGGTGCTGGAACACCTCTCTTCCTTCTAGCAAACCAGCAACCTATTTCAAATTTCCCTGCAAGAATTCACATTTTATACACATATTTTTTAATTCCTGCTTTTGACCCCATGCTATTTATTTCTTCTTTCTTGTCCTTTGCTATATTTTACAAGATATAAGCCAAAAGGCTATCTAAATTATTTTGCGTTGACCGTTACATTGCTAAAACAATACCATCTGATAGGTCATTTTACATTAACTGAGTTTTTCTGTTCCCAGATGCACACTATGAACATAATACACATCTTTCTCTTACTTTTGTAGCAAAATTCAAAATTGCATTGGCTTAAAAAACAGAAACACAATAAAAATGACAGATAGTTTGAATGACTCAGAAAACCACAGAATGTATATGTAATGGTTTGAATATCTGGGTCTGGGTTTCCATTTTTATGCATTATTTGCTATATTCTATCTTACAGGTTTACATACACTAATCCTCCTGGACGTATTCAGCACAGGGAGTGATCCCTGGCCTCCAGCTTTGAAGCAATTTACTACTTCTGCACACATAGCAATATTTTACATAGAAATTATAGGTAGTATTGGCCAAGTGTTATGCTGTAGAAGTCTCTGATCTGTTTGTGACACTCGAAAAAGTTCCCAAAGCTTTGAATAAATCAGTGGTATTTCATATGCCTTGTCATTATCTTTCAATTCATGGTTTCCTGAGACAGTCAAATTTGAAGAGCAACTGTGTGACAGTAGGGTGACAAGGAATGAGAACAACGTGTAAAAGATCTGGCAGCTATGCCAGTTTGACAAATATGGTTTAAAAACAGAACAAAAGAACTTCCCAAACCAGAGGGCAGGTAGAACAATATACCAGTTTGACAAATATGGTTTAAAAACAGAACAAAAGAACTTCCCAAACCAGAAGGCAGGTAGAACAATTATTTTAGTCAAACAATGTGCTCAGAAAAATGCAGCAGATCTGAGAACATGCATTTTTTTTTCCTAGATAATGCAAATTAGTCTTAAGATCATTATAAAGACCTGTAGTCTTAAAACCTGGATAGTATAAATCTACAGTATTTAATACATTTAAAATCCACAAGAGGGCAGAAGCATAGGTAAACTGATGAATGGTGTTCTGAAATATGTGTGGGTTTGGTTTTGTTTATTAATAGGAGAATTTGACCATTTACTAAGGGAAATTAGATTCATAATTGCATTTACTTAAACAAATAACGTTGTCATATGGTGAAAATATGAATCCTTTTAATCAGGTTCAGACAATTCTTCGCTTGTTCTGAAACTGGCCTGCTTTGGTTCCACAGATAATCAAAATGACCACAGTTTAGTCATTCATATTTGTTCACTGATTTCAGCTAGAAAGTCATTAATCGCTGCCAATGATATAATGACTTTTAAAAACACACAGAGGAAGCCTGCATCCTCAGCTTAGTGGTGATATGATCAGTTTGTACAACAGCTAGCCCAACTCAAATAGAGCTGCAACTGGAGAGTTCGGTTTCTCACCTACAGTATCTCATGCTGTTTGCTGACAGGACAAAGTTGTCCTAACTGGCTTGGAAGCCTAAAACCAATCTTCAAAAGACATTCAAAAGTATTCAGGGCTACAGCCATAGACAGACTTACTCCCAGACATTCTTTCACTCAGCAGAACCTACATTCCCAAATTAGATGCCAAGATCCATCTTGTAAAACACACGGAAAGTATACAAAAACAAAGGGCAAGAGGGAAGTTGGCTCATGTAATCAGTATAAAGTCAGAAGAATGATTAGGCACTTCATTTCAAAGCAGGTAAGCACCTACCTGATTAGGGATTGTATAGTCTAAATCCTGTTCTCTGTGGTGCCCAAGGACACAATTAGACATGAGAGAAACCTGCCCACTGCAGCCTCTCTACTAATGTCATCATTATCTAGAGGACAAAAAAAAAAAATTGTTTTCAGTTTTCACTCTTCTCCATTAGAGTAAGGACACCAGTGTAGCTATTTTGGGAATCCAAGCCACAGGGTCAATATAAATGAGATGTGTAACTCGCACTTTGGAGAAGTCTATGCAGACACAGGGATGCTTCTGTTACTCTGCAGACATGGAAGCCATATCCTGCATTTCATTAACAGGTTGTTCAATGAACCTCATCAACAAAAGGCCTCCTTACTACAGTCAGTTTTTCCTCATAGATGCAAGGCAGAGACAGACTGTTCTCATCCCAATACACAGAACAGGTTTTCATCCTTTCCAATATAAAGGTGGACCTGATTTGTCTTGTTTGGTCATTATGTAAAACTTAAGTCATATTCACAATATCCCTTTCCTACTGTGTATGCATTTTGATCTGTGTATGTGCATGCATGCATAAATACATAAACTTTTTAACTTAAAATATATTGCTTGTGCTTATTGTAAACAGTGAACTCCATAATCATACACTTGCATGTGTACTGACTATAGTAATTTTTTTTTCTTACACCAGCATAAATCAACTTCCCAAAGCAAAATTAAGGAAGTATGAGATGAGAACAAGAAAACATTTTCAGTTTTCTCAGACTATATATTGCTAAAATCTACAGCAGCTGTGGATTCACCTACGGTAAGTCTGAAATGGAATATAGACTGAAGGATTCATCTGTGATCTATTTTGCTTGGTTTCTAGAAAATGTTGTTCTTTATGTCTGGATCTTCTCAAAATATGTCATGAGGGATACAGAGTGGAAAAAGAGATGGCAAAACCAGCCACTTTATCCAGCCAGGATCTGCTTTTAGAAAAAGCATAGGCAAACACCACAGCCTTTTTTTGAGTGCACAGCTAATATTTAGCTCTAAATTCTTTTAGAGTAGGTGCCTTCATAAGTTGTTTTTATCTTTCTGAAAATATCTTTTGAAGCAAAATGTTTAAGTATTTATCCTCTATTGATAGAGAGATGAACTGTGGCTAAAATGAAAAACGTCCTTGTGGACATGACAGTAGCCCATATCCTGAGCAGACCTTGCTGGACTCTAATTTAGGAAAAAGCACAATTAATAATAGGAAACTTGCTATTACAGATTTGACTACTGACTGGGCTTTTATATTCACATGGGAAGTTACCAGCAATTATGAAAGCAGTCTGCTAGAAAACACATACGTGTTAAGCTTTCTTAGGTTTAATAGATGTATTCACCTTACTAATAACTTGATACAATGATCAGTATTATGCTCAGGAGTAACAATTTACAATCATGACTAAGGACTCCACAATCTGACTATTAATTTTCTATTTCTGGAAAAATCTTGCCTTGTAACATTTAACGGGAAACTTGCTGGTTTACTGGCTAAGAGCTCTGTTTCTGCTTACTGATTGCATTTTAATACTGATGAATGGTAAAACACAGTCTTCTACTGTTAGTCTTTTATAAAGAAATAATGAGCTAATCCTAAAAGATAAAGATATACTAATATGTATAATAAAGTCCTTATACTAATATGACTCAAGAAATAGAACACTGTTCACCATACATAGTGAGCAGTCACAAGGCTGGTAGCTAGTAGACTGAAATTTAAGTAGAATGATTCTTTGTAATACTTGTTGATTAAAAAAAAAATAATTAGACAACCTCATCTGAAAGAGTAGATCACCAAAATATACAGCAGAAAGGGACCATTCTGGTACAAAGCAAATGCACTAATTTATACCAGGGAAACCCAACATTTTTTTACTTTCCTTCTGATGGACCGTTAATTCTTTAAGTTTAAAAAGAAACCATTAAACTTGCATACCATTCATAGAACTTTTTCCATCTGACTGAGAACAGCTAACTTTTAACCAACAGGCAGCCCCTTTGCCATCTCTCCAGTGATTAGCTGAGTGACATTCAGTTTTGTGGTGGCACAGAAGGCCTGCTTTCTACAGACTGATTTTTAGAATCAGGAAAACAAAACCAAAGTCCAAATAATTCATTTCATAGTTTTTTTCCACTCCAAAACTCATTTGAATTCTGAGGCCACATTCAAACCTTGCTTATCTTACTATTTTTGCTAAGCTGATGAAAGTATCAAAGCAAAAAGAAAAAATCACTGCTTCTAGCCCATCCTTGCTGCACCATAAAGGAGCAGGCAGAAGAAGTTACAGAAGCTTTGGTTTGCAGGTCAGTACAGCTGGCCTTATTCGTAGCTCTTTCTATATTGAAGAGCTAAGCCTAGCCCTGTCATCCCATAGAAATATTTTGGACCGGGGTGATGAGATAGTTTAGAAAGGGATAACCTCCCCTGCTTGGCTTACCAGTAACTACCCTTCTTCCATGCCCAAAGGGCTATTATTTCATCTCAGCAGATTCAATCCCCAATGATTACCAACAATGAAACTGAATAAACTGCATACCAATATAGAATACAATGTAGAGATGAATCCTTCTGAGTTTTATCAGAGTATAAATGACCTACGTGAAAAAAAGTCAGCATATACCAGACAAATGCAGTTCCAAGTTTTAAAATATTTAGAAAAAAAATGACATTTTGTGAAATACTTTTGGTGCTTCTTGACTTGCAAAGAATATTTATGATCTACCTTGAATTTGGCAAACTTGCTAAAGAATATTTTGAAGTCTGAGGCATGACATAGAAAATGACCACAATATTAGTACCAAAGAGTTAACCTGAACAATGCTGCAGTGAAGGTCTCTAATCCAGCAACATTACCTGTTGTAGTACTTCCTCCCAGTTTTGTTTGAACAGCTGTTAAACTGGAAATGAACTTGTGGATTTAAGGGCTTACAGTCTTTTCCTTGTAGAAGGATAACAAAAATACCCCTAAAACTCCACAAACCCAAAACAACTCATATTAATGGTTCCTTTTTGCTGAAAGCCATTCTCAAAGAAAAACAGAAATGAAAACAACCTCCCCAGTTTTTTCAGCAAACAAGTTGCTTCATCATGCAACAGATGGAACAAGAGAATTCTGAACCAGTTATTCACAGTTTACTACTTGCAAGATCTACCTGATGCTAGCTGCTGTACAAACACGCTGAGACACTTTTATTACTTCAGGGATTTTATAGGTAGAGAATATGAACACATGATCAATGATATTTGAAGTATAGTTGGCTTAAGTTAACTGTACTGCTCAACAGCTGAAACACCACAGCTAACCATGTTTTTGCTTGTGATGCAAGTTGTGTACATCTCATGGGAAATTAATCTTACATAGAACCGACATAGAACCGGCTACAGTTTTGTCTGATTGTTGTTGTAATTTTTCAAAAACAAAACCAAAATAAATACCAAATTAAAACTGGGACATTTGCTGGTTATTTGTAGCCACATTAAATTCACAGTTCTCGAATACTGGTTTCCCCATCAGGTCCCTGTCAGTAATTATCAAGCAATGCTCCTATCATTACTACTATGTTCAGTATAGTGACTAAGCAAAGGCAAGTGCAAGTGGCTATATAAAAGGCAGAGATTTTGTCTTGAAGAGCTCAGAGCCTAATCAGGAAAACAACAGTGATAAGAAAGACAGATAAAAACAGAGATATAGTAGTTTGTCCACATGGTAGACAGTCAACAAGCAGATTCTGGAATAGAATACCTGCATGCTTCGGAGTTCCTCAGACACCTTCTATCCTGGGCTTCATGCTTGTTCCAGAGAGTGAAAAGGTCTCAGAAGCCATGGCTCTATTAAAATGTCTTCTCAGCTAAACATAATTTGTTTTATTTTTAAAAATAAATGTTTCCATTCTCTTCTCACTTGCACTCAAATGACTATTGACTCAAACAGTGACTATTTTCCGTCTATGCTTGTATTTGTACAGAAATGAGTTCCTGCTTACTAGGACAGCCTGGTAAGAAAAAGCTTAAGAATGCAACCAAATTCCAAAATTTACTTAAATTTCACTGATTTCCAGGAGAACACAGAGAATCAGGCTTTGGAACTCTATGAAACTGTGATCTCACCTTTTCAGGCTAGACTTTTTTTTATGTATCTGACCTATATATCAGTTTATGCATATGCACGCATACCAGTCTGTGAAACACTTGTGAGACCACACCATTTCAAAAACCTAGGTGGAAACTCTTACTACTTTTCTCTTTCTTCAATTTAAGAGCAACGCCTAACTCTGGGTTTTCTTCAGGTTAGTTGTTAGTTGAAGGACCTCATAGTCTTATAGACTAACACCAGCAGGTTTCCTATTCTTCCTTCAAAAACATCTCAAAATATCCCCTCTCAGATTTCAGTTGTATACTGTAAAATGGTGGTAGGCATCTAAATTATTTACTTGAATGAAATAGTTTCAATTTTTATGTTCCATGCTATACTGCTTAAGTGATTTATCAAAATCTTATTCCACTTAGGACACACAAAGACTGAGAGCAGTGGGAACCCTCTCAGGACTCAGTTGACTCCGGTTACAGCAGTTCACTGTGTAGTCAGTGCAGAATGACTGTGTTAACCAAAATTCCAACAAAAGTGGTGAAAGTTCCACTTTAAAATGAACATACTTCTCAATAACACACTTCTTGCCCAATCCTGCTGCACACTCAAATCAAAGGCATTCTGGTTTTAAGCTACAACGCACTTGCCACCACATTCAAGGCAGGCATCGAAACATATTACTGCATACATTTCTACTGATAAGTGAAACACTAAGTAGCTTTGGTTTTGTTCCTCCGTCTTACTATTTAGATTTTTTTGAGGTGATCAGACCCAGGACATATGCAGTGACGGAGATCCAAGACTATTTTCTTGCCTACCTCAGCTGGAGTCCACAGAGACAAATGGACCATCAAGTCTCTCCTTCACTCGTGAAATAGGTGGGTGTTTCCCCCTCGTTTCTTTCGTCACTGGAGGGTGACAACAGTTTATATATCATGCAGAGCCCCTAATCACACTCCTGTTGTAACATGAGAGGTAGCTGAGGTTAGCAAACTCAAAGAGGCAGGCTACTTGAAGATAACAAATAGAGTTCGGTGAAAGTGAGACAACATAGCAGCAAATGCTTTGCAAACACTGAGTTTGGCAGTATACTGTCTTCCCTTCTTCACAGGATATTTCAGATTCAGTACCAGCTTACAAGGGAACGGGGATGGGAGATAAAATAGGCTAAAAAACCAGACAATAACTATGGACTAAAATCAAGACCAGCAGTCCCAATTTGAAGTGTTCAATGAATAATTTTCCAGGTCAAGGAAACTAGTTATCTGTGACAACTTTTCAGCTGTTACTGTGCATCCTTAAATTACTCCACCTTCTTCATGTGCCACAGTATGTACAAGAAACAAAAATAAGCTGTCAGAATTCAAATGTTCAAGAATACAGCTTTACAGCTGTAACTGCTATCATATTCTGAGCTAACAGAAGCCTAAAAAACCAAATAAGCAGATTTTAAATCTCACTGTGAAGGGAATCCCTATACTTTCCTGCAATGAGTACGTAACTGAACTCAAAAAGTTTTATTATAACCTGATAATACACCGACAACAGCACACTGAGCTACCCCACTTCTAAAAGTGACGCTTTAGAGGGAGCATTTTGCTATGTCTTTTAAACTGAAAAAATAAAAAAAAATATAGTCAGGAGGTCTTTTGAGAATAACAGTATTGGTACATATTGACACAAATACAGAGCGTTAAAGGTTGCAATTTAAAACACAGACCAGAAACACATTCTTATAATATCACAAACTTAACCCACAGAACATTCAAATGGCTTTGAGTACACTACATCTGTACATTCAAATATACCGACATGAAATGCCCACACACATTAACTTACACTATTTCCTCCTTTGTCTGATTTCTAATTAGAACTCGCTAGTGTAAACTAAAGGATGCATCAAATCCTTCACAATAATATAAAACAAAACAGAATTATAAATATCTTTTGTACTTGCTAATGTTACCATATTAATGATTTGTATCAGCTTTTGGCCATCCACCTGATCAGAATAGAGAGCAAAAGGAACAAGCGAGTTTGCTGCTGTTCCTAACATCAGAAATGGAGTTATTTCCAAGACGGGTTAACTGTAACAGAAAAATAAAGAGAACAAATTGAATATTATGATCTGCAAAAAATTATGCAATATAGGGGCCTTCTAAAATTTCAGTGACTACACATTATTTCAGGAATATCTCTAGCTTTTCATGTTATTCTACGTGGCACAACTCACCATGGAAAAGTCAGTATTTTAAGTAATGATGAATTTTGTCAGTTTGTCATAGTAGACAGTAAAGCAAAACAAACATACAAACACACACACTAAAAAATGAACTATTACCTTTAAACCAACAGGTTTCAATTTCTCATTTCTCAAAATCAGCTGAAGGGAATGTTCTCTATCTTTAATACCAAGTGGGAGACTGTCAATGGAAATTTTTACTCACAGAAGGGTTTGTCGGTTTGGGTTTTTTCTTTGGTTTTGTGTGGGGGGGTTTTGGGTTTTGGGTTTTTTTTTTTTTAAAGAAAGCTATGACCAAATATATTGCATAATGGTAAGTCTGCACTGCATATAAACTCAATTCAGCAGTTCACCACCATTAATCCAGTAATCTGAATCATATTACCTGTGACTGCAAGAAATTCAAGCACCTCATGGAAAGAACAGGGCAGTTCTTGCTATGGCAACACCTGCTGCTGCCGAGCCAGGTGCTGGACCTGTAGGAGCTGAGACAGATCTGCAGCTGCTTTAGCCCATGAGGAAAGTTCCTGAAGGACACGATCTAAGAGTCATCACTTGGACCTGGGCTTCAACCTCCTGCACCTACTTCTTGTGTTCCCATGATGGTCTTTCACTCGGACATTGATCCTGTCTATCCCTTGTTCTATTGAAGCCATTACCTAGATCAAAGCTTCAGTTAGTTAACTGCTGCTATTGATTACATACAGCACAACTAATCTTAAAATGTATATTGTAATTTATCCAGCAATAAATAAAACCCCAAAAAGTATACTTTCCTCTTCATGTACTGACTTTCAGCAACTAGCTATTTTTCCCAAACACAGTTATTAATCCTAAACATGGAACACACCTTCACAGCAAAGATCTCTGGCAAAACCCCTATGCAAAAAATATATTAAATGATCTTTTTTCTTTCCCAAAACAATTTTTTTCTTTGTGCTTAGAAAAATCTTTTCTTTTGAACTTCGATTAGTTTGGTTAGTTGGTTGTTTGTTTTTTTTTTCTTTTGCTGTTCCCTGTTTTAGGCTTTCTGCTGTTCCCTTAGTTTGCACAAGAAGAAGGAAAGATAAAGGAAAAAAAAATACAAAAAAAATGTAATGAACTTTTCCATGACCAAATTCTTGATTTTATTGTTGTCGAAAAGGCAAACAAACAAAAAAGTCACCTTTGCAATGTTGTCCCACCCCAAACGCATCAAAAAAAGTCACCAACCTAATTCTCCTTGCAGATAATTAAAAACACAGTTTAAAATACCATGAAACATCTCAGTATATGGTACTGATTGATTTTGCTACCTGAACACTTAAATTATATTAATTTTTATAATAACTATAACAATAAGTTAAAGTTCTCTGGACTTTATAATTCCTGTTTCTACTATATTTAACTTACACATGTAAAATATATTTGATTCATATGAACAAATTATTTGCATGGAACCAGCAAAGACTCCAAGTTCCACGTACCTCTCCAGAAACAAAAAGGGCATGAAGATGACTTAGTATGCCTTTACTCATAGGTGGATGTCAAAAACAAGCGAAATATTCGTAATTACACTTTTCCTTCAAAATCTGCAGGAATCCTGAACAATTTAGAAAAAATTAAGTATAGGCAATCCAATGGGCAAACTGAATGCAATAAAATATTCAAGTGTTACTGAATAATTATAATTCATGAAACATCAACCATGCAGTTTGCCTTCAAAATTCATACTGCAAAAACCTACTAAACTTATAGGAAAATGAGTTCTAGGCTTAATTAAAATTAAAAAGAGCATAAAGGTTATTACGTAACACCACAGAGGTTACAACATAACACAAAATTGCAGAACACATACATGTAGTGACATGCTTTTCTGTCACACACCAGTCACTTGTTCCACGCTGAACCAATACATCACAGAATAACACTATATGAAATTGCGTTCTCCATATGCAGGTCTTCTCTAGGATCCTCTTCATATGGATTTACATCAGCGTAACTGCTATGACTCATTTTACACAATTACATTATAGCCCACACCACATGTCTGTTGCTTTACTATGCTTTATTCTTTATTCAATTCAGATCAGCCTAGTGGACACTGGATTCCAATTTCAAATCTGCAGATACAGCTGAAGGCTACCCCTTTGCCCACAGAAACCTTGTAGGTGGCTCATTCAAGCCTAACTAGTCACATGTAACTTCAGCCAAGGACCTTTGAAATAAATGGGAAGATATCACTTTGAAGCTTTCTATAACGCTGAAAACGGCGACAGTTCCTGCTTGTCCCTGATTAACTTTGTTAGAATTGCTGGCAGTAAGTGACCTGGTTTCATTATGAAAGGGAACCTGTAAACTTGAGGACACCTGTAACTTGTTAGTTTGTTGTCATGAAGCATTATAGGCTTCCAAAAGAAAAGAAAGGAGGTTGAGGACAAACAGTATCATAACAAAACAAGAGGCTTACTAGAAAAAAATTAAGACCCTCTGATATAGACCCTGCAATTATAATTACTGCTATTAGTGGCACGCCTTCTTCAGCTTCTGAGAAAAACCACAGTGTCTTCTGCTTATTTTCTGGAGAAAAGTCATGGCTTTGGAAAAGATTACTATTGGGATCCAGTGCTGGGCCTCAAAACTGAGCATGTAACATACAGATGTCTATGCAGAAGAATGGGATCCAAACTACTAGTAGAGAAGGAAGGAAGTGTTAATCACTAAATAAATAGATCATCTTCTATTGCTAGCTATTTAATCGCTAACAATACTACTATCACTATTTCTTTCCTGCTCTTCTGAGTAGAAAATCTACAATGTCATAAGCAGATTTGAGTAGAGAGGCTACTGGGAGATAAAGAATTACGTTGTCCATTTCAGCATAATTGTCCCTGCTGCAGTTCAGAGAAGAAACTGAATTCTTTTCCCATGAAAACTAGAAGCAAGACATCCCAACGCAAGTCCATTTTACAAAACAGTGACAGGTCCAAAATGAGTGCGAACAGTTTACTAATGACAGGGCCTTAATATTAACTGCTGATAACTCAGGAATTTCACATACAATCACGCTCTGAAGTTACAGTTTTACTGTCCTTGTAGATAAAAATTTCTTGGTTATCTAGCTGTGGTACAAGAGGGCCTGTGGGAACTCTGTTCAATAGTTTTACTGCAGTAAACAACTCAATCTGATAACGTGCAGAATTTGATTGCTACTCAGTTGTAAAGCAGTATTTTTCCCAGTGCTCATTAACAGAATTAAGAAAACAAAGGTAGTTAAGTGGGATGAAGAAATCCAGGGCATCTGATTCAGC
>NW_009258887.1:1150921-1166007 GCF_000687185.1 Egretta garzetta
CTCTGGGAACCAGCTGTTTACCAGGAAATCAAATACATCTTAACTAGGCAACTGTAGCTGCTCAAGCCACTCTCTTAAGATGTCTTTCCATTTGCCTTGCCAGTCACAATGATGAGTATGAATATAGTGCTTAAACTAAATTGCTCAAAGTTTTCACTTCAGTCTTGTCAGAAGAAATACATCCTGCTCAATGCTCATACAGAAATACTTAACGTGACAGATTTCCACAGTTTCTGTAACCATACATTTTGGCATCTCAAGAACCAATTCAAGTTAATGAGTTTCATCTAGTAATGAGAAAGCTGTAAATAAAATCAGACAAAATCATGTTACAACAAAATGCAGAAATAAAATCTGAATAAAATATGCCTGGATGCAATCAGCAGTCAATTAGAACAACAAATTCTGTGTGGTTTCAAATGAAATAATTTTAATGGAGTCTTGAAGCTTAGATACAGAAATACAGTTGTAGACAGCCAAGGGTTCAGTTCCAAATGTCCAGGATTTCCAGATAATGCTACTAATATCTAAGTTTCTAAGGCTGTAACTGAGGTGGTGAAGTTTGCATAAAGCTTTTTTTTTTTTTTTTTTTAAATGAGAATAAAAATTTCCCACAGTTCTTTTACCTTCACCTTTTTATTTTCAAGCTATGTTTTACCTCAGGTGAATGTCTTTCTTTGGTTTTTATCCTACTAGTACATAAAAAAAAGTGGGAAAAATAACATATGAACACATTACAGTTGCTTCTCCTCACTATCCTTACTAGTCAGGTGAGAAGTCTGGAGTTTGTACATGTACAAATGGAGCGCTTTGGAACGCGAGATCCACTCTTCTCATACACGCCATAATTAACTGTCAGTTTCACCATGGACATTTTCCATGTGCACTTTGAGGTAGTCATTTCTTGTAAACTTCTTGTGGCAAAGCTGGCATTCCGCCATCGGTCGATTGGGGTTGTGAGTCAGCTTGTGTCGGATCAGCATTTTCTTCAGGCTGAAGGACAGATCACAGACCTACGGCAGTGAAGACAAGATAAAAGAAGTCTTAAAACTTCAAGCATGCATAATGCTCCTTATGCTACATCACTGAGGCCACAGCCACACATACCTGCAATACTTAATAAATGAGCTGGTCTTTGGAAGCATAACTCCTTCAGAGAGCACCTTAAAGATTATTACTCTGTCTGGTATTTTTCAATGTCGTATATTAACAGTGGTACCACAGACACAGCGGAGGTGGGGAGAAAAGACCTAATCTTCAAAATATCAACACAATGAGGTTACATTGCATTGTGGGTTTCGTTTTAAACCTATTATTCTATCTGGAATGCAGCAAAAATTGTGGTAAAACATCACAAGCCTCTGTCAATTTGACATTAAATGATATATTTCCTTCCTGACTCCAGAATGGCATCTGTGCGTTCCTAAAAAAATCAGTTCAAATTGCTCTGCTACAAGGAGGGAGGAGTGAGAAAAAAGAGGCTCTGAAGACTACAAGAAATGTTAATAATTATTATACGGGAAACCTCATTGTTCCAGTCTTCCTCTGCCTGGCCAAGAAAACAGAAGATATCTGGCAAACGAAGGTGCAGTTCCTTTGCTATATTAGCTCGTATGCTGCTTCCCTTCCTCTGCTGTACTCCAAGCTGTCCAGTACATTCTGCCATTTGAATAAACGGATAGAGAGATGAGGGAACTCTGCCATGCTAAACCCATCACTTCTTATAAAAATTCCTGTAGTGAAGTCAAAACGAAACATTAAAAACAAGTTCAGCCACGAGAAGTTAGAATGAAGTTAAGAATCTGCAGGCAAGTTATCAAGTCAAATAAAAACGTGCAGTTATATTGTCACATTCACCTTCCATCCAGGTACATATTGTATGTGTGACTTTCCCAAGAGAAAAGAAAAATACATATATGTGTATATATATATATATATATATATATATAAAAAGCATGCTCCTGATCTGAGAAATGAAATAGGCAAGAGTCATATAATTAAATAAGAATGAACATCCATAGGCTTGCAATCTTACAATTCCAGGTTCATTCCAGACAAAAATGTCTTCAATGCAGAGGAAATTCTGTGAACCCAGCACAATCCCTCTTAAGGAAAATAAAGTTTTAAATTCATATTGGTATCAAACTAGTAATGAAAATGCTGAATGATTACTGACTCCTTCAAAACCAGAGCTGGTCGAAGGCAAATAGAACTGACTATCCACCTATATAATCTTGACCTGCAGTATATGTATTTTATGCCAATTAAAGCAAAAATCATACAATGACCATAAAAAGAGCAACTGCCAGAGGCAAGTTTTGTACCCAAGATAATTTTTCCCCAGACAAGAACACTGTATGTGCTGTTGCAATGGAACATTTTTGAATTTATGACATGACGTAATACCGAAGACTTTTATATAGCAACTGTAACTCTCCAACTTTTTTCCCTAAATGTATAATTACCTCTTTCAGACCCAAGCAACAGTCACCCTTTTGTTATGCAACAGTGAACGTCACTTATGGCATCCACTGGTCAGGTCTTAACACTGCTTTTGCCAAGTACTATTTTCTATTCCTCTTCCACAGAACACACAAAGCGAACCCATAACATTCACCTAATCATAACCATCATGCTTGCTCACAAGTCTCAACACATTAAAAGTATCACACACTTGTAAACACAACATGTTTCTTGGAAGCCAATCAAGGATATGCACACATACAAGATACATATGTGTTCTGTGTATCTTACAAAGACTCTTCATTTTTAAAGTAAACAGCTTATAACACAGTCTTAAAGTACTTGGGGTTTTTTTTCATTTATAACAGTCATGTAACAACTAGCATAATGTGTCCGGCTGTTCCTTCAAGGCTCTAGCATGTTCTACTACCTAACTCCTTCAAAAGAACATGGAATGCACAGGATGATTACTTAAAGATATGATACACCTTGTGCTGTGCTTAAGCATAAAAGTTATTGGGGTTTTTTTAAGAGTTTGCTTCATATTTCAAATTTATAAGCAAGACTGACATTTTTTAGATTTACAGCCATGCTTGCTAATGTGCACTTGAACTCTAATCAATCTCTTCAAAATGATCAAAGTTTTGATCAAGTAGGGAGGATGGAAAAGACTGACATTTGAAAGTATGCACAGGGTCAGCTAGAGGCAGACTGGAGGGAAATACTGTACTGGAAAGAAACCAGGACAGGCAGTACCTGACCTTGCTGCCCCCAAAGAATAATCTGTTGTCTCTGAGGCAAATGAAGTTCAATTGGCCTTCCAGTAAAAAACAGGCTGCTCTTCAGAGGACAGAAATCTAATACTAGGGAAAAAAACCACATTTTTTATTTCCATATTTCAGTTATTTTCACTATCCTATAGGATAAAAATTGGAATTTTCACCTTTAAATGGGAATATTCATTCCACTGCTATCAGTGGGATGAGACAGCTTTGAGTTATTAAGTTCTGAAAATCTTTTGCTGACTGGTAAGACACATTAGTACACTATAGCACCTTCATCAAACAGGGTACAAGGATTACTTTTACATGTAGCACAATCCCATATTGTGATGTCTGTTCCATATGCCTGAGAGAGAGGAGAATGAGCGAGGAAGAGAAGAAATGGCTTTTATTTCTGATTCTGGAAGAAAATTCTATTTAAAGCAAAAATGCAGTCTAAAAAAAAATTTGTATAATAGTTTATATTGGGTGGGGAGATGTGTATTATCAAGTAAAGCTTATTCTTGAGTCCATAAAATACACTTTTTTTTTAATAGCCAAAAGTTTTCTTTCTTCAGTTCTTTGGCACTGAAGGTAATTCCTGTTTGTAAATGCTACTTGTACTAAGGAACAAAGAAAATTCTGACAGCAAATGTTAATATGTTATTTAGTACTGCTTCTAATGCTGGGTAGGAAACAAGACCAAAACACTCAGTCATCTTAAAACTTTTGTCTTTCAGTGTGGCTTCATATATGATTACATTTATGAATATGCTGATAATTGAAAAAATAGCCTCGTTTTCACCTTTAAAAGATTCTTAGTAGGTTTGGGCATTGGACTCATGGACTTTTCCAAATACTTTAATGAGAAAGGGCATGCCAATAGTATGCCTTCACCCCTTAAAACACGCAGTGGAAGCAGGGGAAAAAAAAATCCAGAAAATAGCAAAGTGTTGGAAAGAGAAACAACTTCAGAGAAGTTGACTAAGAAGGAACATGGCATGTGTACAGAAAGCAATAAGTGGAATAGCTATTAACCCTTTCTGCTAATGAAAAAGCTAAAAGACAGTTATTGAAATTCCATTGCAGTAACCTGACACACTCTCCCGTCCCCAAAATCTCTTTCCACAGTTAAGAATTTGTGGAAGTTCTTTCCATAAATTACCACTCAAGTCATTATAACAAAAATAATGAGAACATCTACAGCTATCTTTAGCAGGATAAAAAACTTTAGGTGAGAATATTTGAGTGTAAAAAGCAGTCTTTAGTATTGGGGAGCCAACAATAAATGTCTCCCATAGGTACATTTTTCTGTAACTGTCCACTACTGGTTTTCCTGTAACTTCTGCTGAAACATCTGGTAACACGCAATGTGCGAGACAGGTCTGGAGGAATGGTCTGCTCTGGGTGACATTTACTATGTCCTCAGCATCTGCAGAAGTGGTGTCTAGATGAAATAAGGAGTAAATATCGAAAACAAAACTTTCAACGCTCTCCAAGTGTGCATTAAGCAGAAGACCTGGGCAACTGAAAAGTGTATGAATGAGTAATAGAGGCAACTGCTATTTATGTCCAAACCCTGAAAAGTCAGCAATCTCTGCAACGTGCCACTGGCAAAAGACTAGTGCTGAAGAATAACTTTGGTGAAACAAGGCAATAACTTAAAGTATAAAAAAGTTTCCAGTACATGAAGGTACATAAAAATGTTCAGAGAAGGACTAGGATCAGACAGATTACAGCTGTTTCTAGAAATACCATGATTTAGGAAAATACAGTTCTATCAAATTAATGAGGAAAACTGAAGGAATAGTTGAAACAGGAAAATGTCTTTTTATACAGCTCCTACTTTCAATTAAAGAAAGAAAAAAGAATAAAATATAACCACCACTCCAAATTGGTCTGAAAAAAGCACACTGAATCCAAGACCAGCAAATCCTGGATCCACAGTGTGGGAAAAATCGCATTTACACTGCACGATAGCCAACATCTGATAAACAGTATAGCAATCTGAAAGCTGACAAAGTTATTGACAATTATTTGGAGTTAGAGAAATCCTCAGGGTACCGTCTAGAGCCAGGCTGAAATTATCCCAAAAGAATACAGCAAATCTCCTGACTTGTAGACATCAGCAAAATATTGTAGCTGAAACTTTTCACTAAATCAATACATTTTATTCTCAATGAAATGTAACCAGATCAATTAACAGACCCTTGTGACTTTCATGACAAGTGGTTATTCTAATTTTGCATCTAATTTTAGAAATTTGTGAACAAATCTACAACTGTTCAGACTGAGCCATCTAGGATATAACTGAAAGCTGGTGGTTCCCTTGTGATACTAGCTCTTAATGAACTAGTCGCAAAACAAAGCGCCTATACTAATTCTATACCATATTCTGATGCCCTTCTCTAAATCCTCGAGTAACAACTTAAATTCTGGCACTTGGTAATTCTGAAAGACATTCTTTTCCAACAGTATCTGGACATTCAACCTCCCCACCTACCTTCCAAAAGCTGTGAGATACGTTGTATACAGGATGGGGTATGCTGAATGAAATCTGCTTGAACTGTACTATGATAGGCTGCATTTCAGTGCTGCGAGCATACACAGCATCCATGATTTCTTCATCGAACAATATAAAAAACACCCCACAACTATGAGCAGATGTTGAAAATATCAGACCAGATTTCACTAAACAGAAATGGGGAATTCTGAATTCGTATTTGTGTCGTTCAACGATATCAGAAGCATTCAGATTCCATGTTAACAAATTAAATGTCTTTTCCTGTAGAAGGTAATCTCCAACTATTAAACTGTCATACAATTTATACAGGAACCCAACCAGCATGAGTTTGTAATTTGCACCATTCAAATTGCATTAATAATGGTGAAAATAACTCTTAAGGGATCCAAAACCATAAAATAAAAAAGTGTGCAACACTCCGGGCAACTGAAGAGGGTACAGAAAGTTCCCTGAATGGTCTTTCATTAGTTTGACAATCAAAGACCATATGAAGTATAACTTCATGCCACAGCCAATAGGTGCAAGGCCGTAGTCTCACTGCAATTAGGTCCTGCTGCTGCACTGAAGTCAAGAAGACAAAGGGATAGATCAACTCACATCACACTGAAACGGCTTCTCTCCGGTGTGGGTTCTCATGTGCTCATCTAGGCCTCGCTTTTGACTGAAAGCCTTGTTACACTCTGAACATTGGTACGGCTTTTCCTGTATGAAATGACAACAGTGAGTGAAAGTGAGTGAAAGTGAGTCAACACAGAGCCCAAGTCATTAAAGGAGTGGAATTCCATGCTGGATGGTGCAAGTTTTATATTCTCTCTAAGGGATTACAGTCAGTGAAAACAACAGAAAACGACTTTCAAATGATTAAGTGAAAGCTGGGAAAGCTGTGGCCTGACAGTTTCCACTTCAACACCCACTTATGAATTAATTATCTGTTGCAGTCTTTCAAACCCAGCCATTTTGGGAGTCTGTTTTTTGTAATGCGAAAGGTACAGAAACATAAAATTCCAACGTACCTTCCTTTATCCTCTACAAAAGCTTAAAGCATAAAGACAAGTAAGATGCCTATAAAAACCTCAGGTTTGTTAGCACATTTCCAAGCAGGGGAAGAGGTGGAGGGAGGAAGTAGGGGTACAAGGAAAGCTTGTGGTAGAGAAAAAACTTATTTTGAAAAGTGGTGACAGAAGGTTAATCACATATTCATCGCAGAATCTCAAAAGAAGTGCAGATGGCAACCAAGCCATCTGTATTTTTATTAGAACTATTGGTTAGCAGCTACTGTAACATATGATGTTATAAAAGTTGCAAGCTCGCTGACATCAAATAAATAATCAGAGATATGTATGGAAAACAACTTGTATAAAAGATTTTCTTCTTTGAAGTTCTTAATATAGAAACTTTTATATAAGGTGCAATTCCTCCTTTATTCCACTAAAATTACAAAATAACTGTATGGAAAACAACATTGAAATGAATTAATTAAAAGTTAGTATTACAGTACTGCACATTGCCTCACTAAAATTTTGATGGTCTAGAGGCACCTTTATTTTGAATCAAACAATTGTAGTCATTTCACTCTCATTCTACTTTTTTTCTGTGGTCCCTAATTCAGTATTGCTTAAGGAACAAAGTAAACATTTTTTATTAAATTAAATTGAAAACAAAGACTGAAAATCAATAGGCAATAAAAATGCTAAGTCCATGGATTAACAAATAATAGGCACTAATCTTAATGGTCTTTTGAGAAATAATGTGGGATCCAAGGATAAGTGAGAAGGAACTTAGCTTAGGTGTTGAAGATACAAAGTGAAGAAACACTCTGGTTATTGAATTTCTGTTCTGAGTACACAGGGGACAACCAGATCTTCACATATCGCTGAATCCTGCCAGGTACTCAGCATAAACCGTACAAATAATACAATGGACTATAAATCAGTGTTGTTCTAGGTTAAGTCCCAAGCTCTCTCTTTAGGGCAGCCTTTTGCAGGTACAGAGATCTCAGCAGGGGCGAAAACCGGGTTTTTCATTTTGCTCTAGTTGCAATGGGCTAGCCTCCCATCAGGCTTCCGAGAAATGGCAGTGTCAGACAGAAACACCTCGAGTTCTAGAGGCAGAAATCCTTTAGCCTCACCAAAACCAGGTCATATGCTGTATACATAGGGAAAAGCATTTCTCCAGACATTTCAATTTCAGATATGCGTAAATCATGAGATACATAAAGTACATCTCAGTATGATGCAAGACAAATCTTTCTACTGACAGAGTACATGGTGCCCAGCTGCATATAATCCAACCGGCTTAAAGGAAAGCGACTAATGAGCTTTTCTGTGCAAGATTCTCCTTACACGTTTATCATCTTTGTGCTTTTTCATCATTATCTTGATTTTGTAATTTCTATGATTCTTCAGTAGAGAATAAAACATAAAAAATCACCAAAAAAAAAAATCTGAGCTGGTCTTAAAAAAAAAAAAAAAAAAAACATCATCTAAACCAAAAACTTCATATCATAGGGAATTTTACTAGACTGAAGACTGCGTGGAGCAGGTCTGTAACTTTTAAGGAAATGTACGAATAAGCCATACGAAAAGCAGGTTTCTGCAACACCCCCTTAATTGGTTTTGCATTGTGGTTAACATAAACCACATTTTCTGCGAGTTCTCTGAAAACAGCCTTTCTCTGTGTTGGTTGTTCCACAGAAAGTGCAAAGTAAAGCGTATGATGTGTACATCGTAACCACCTATGAAAACATTCATTATTGCAAACTGTACCAGGTGTACTTGCTCCCTTTTTATCATCTTTTCTTCAGGTATCTGAAGAGTTAACTGGATTGTGATTATCTCATTCATTTCAGAGTTAAATGGACTTCAGGATTCCATTTTGGAAAAAGAGCCATTATAAACGCTGGGAAGCTGAAGTCACAAACGTGGGCTGTAGAATCTTCCCCAAGGGTTATATTTGGCTAGTAGTATTATTCCCAATGGCAAAAAAGGGTATATCTGACCATCCCCTTGGCATTTGTCTTCAAATTCACATATGTACTGCATGAAACACACCCAAAGCTGTCTTTGATCTAATTTTAGATTCCTTACATCTGTATATTCCAGAGACTTCAGCAGACACAATTCTGATTCACACCAGCCCCCTCCTCCACTAAGCTAAGCTGCCCTTCACTCACATTTGTGTCCATTTCAGTAAAATCACTAGTGCTGTCCAGAGTAAAACTTGGCCCTAAGTTTCTCTCCAGAGAAAAAGACTTTTCTGTCTGTTTCAAAGACGACATTATTCTCAGAGACTGATTTCTTCACAACACTCTGTCTTTTCCTTTTCTCTCTCCCCCTTCTTCCCCTCATATCAAGTTTCCATTGCACAATACTTGGAGAAGGCAATATTTGTAACATGGAAAAGATGATGTTGGCTTGGCATGACCACCACTGCTCTAAACGTGAACAGAAAAAAAAAAAAAAAAAAAAGATAAAAACTACAGCAGTAAGTCTGAAAAAGTTAATGCCACCACGGAAGGACAACAGGGACCAACGATTAGATGAGCAGAGAGTTGGACAAATTTAAAACATCAAGGAAAGGGAAAAACCTGCTAACTGTCAACAAAACCGGAGGTCATTGGGAAGATCATTATAAGCCTGACTTCAGAGGAGTCAGCAACTGCTAGTACTATAAATCTACCCTCTGTTCAAAAAGCATCTGCCAGACCATGACTATGGTGGCAGGAAAGCCAAAGGATTACATGTGTTTTCTTTTATTGATGATATGAGGAAGGGAGCAGGGGAGAGTGAAAGAGACAGGATGTAGCTGATACTGCAGTGATTTAATATTACATTTTTAAGTATACCAGGTATAAATAGAAATATGTAGATCAGGACTTACAACCTTCCTGCCTCTAAATAAAGGAAAGCCAAGGAGATCCCAAATGGGACTTGGTATCCTGGAAGGTGCTTCACTGTAAGACTGGTACGCTAACGTAAAAGCTCCCGTCTCTGATGATTTTCACTTCACTACATTAAAACTGAACGGAATTCAACATTTTAACGACCATGACAAATAAGCCAGTGCCTGCAATGCACAGCTCATCTGTCTGAGGATAGCTGAGTCATAAATGGATTGCATTCTATGCAAATTGTGCTTTGCATTTGAAAGACATCAGAATACAACAAATTCTCAAGGCCATTTGACACCACCTAGAACAGATTGATAGAACATGCATACAGAGTATCCTGCAACCATGGCAGATGGAACTACTTAAATGCAGAATATTTGAACTGCTAACTGCTGCTGTAGTCAACTGTATCTCCCTTAAGAAATATAAATACATTATGTATATTAGCTTAGCACTAGTGCATGTGGTTGTTCCTGTAAGCCTGGTAAAATCGATTACACAGGTAAAACATGAATGACTTTGGTAGGAGTGTCTCCAAATAACTTTTTTAATCTGAATTTAGAACTATTGCATGAGCTCAACAACAACAAGAAAAACATAATCTAGATACTACTATACCCAAATAAATCATAGCTAAAAATTCAAATAAATAAGAGTTAAGAACAGTTCTAGTAACTCTTTCCAAGGTGGCAGGAGCAAGTTAAAACTGGGCTGAACCCACACTTAGGGTTTATTCTTTACTTTTTTTGTTAAATTAATTTACTACAGTGATTGCAGATTTATACTACTCAGGAAGTAAACTTACTGACTACAGAAATATTACTCAATAATCCTTTTTAACACTCAGGTTTTAATTGACATACAGAGCATAATTAAAATCCCAATCCTATCTAGGATCTAATCTCTCATGCTCATTTTTATATATCGTACTGAATTCAGCAGATTTACTTCTGATTTACTTCAGAATTTCACATATTGCACATTTCTGCTTGTAGATCATGTTCACATATCTAAGCACACATTAGAATTACTAGCATCTCGGGGTAAGACATACTGACCAAGTTTCACACGACTATTAACTTGCTGGATCTGCATCTTCTATATGCCAAAAACTGTACATTCAGCAAAGTTCAGAGAAACAAGGAAAAGCACATCAGATCTTACATTACTTGTAAACATTTACACATAATCTTACATAACATGTAAACATTTACACTCGTGACATGAGTGTGAAAACTGCAGTCTCATTTTTGAAATTAGTTTCAATTATTGTTAATTATTAATGTTGATGTGTCCCTCAAACCACACTCAGGAGCCCTTCAGCCAGCTGTATACAGCACATATCAAAGACGGTGACCAGAACAGGTATCATCCTGTCAAAAACCCCACCTGCATGTGAACTGAAGGTTCAGGGCTACAACAGCCTTAAAAACACGATCTCAGGGGCCTGGAAAAGAGTCCAACCAGAGGCAGCCTAACACAGGGTTCATGATGCATACCCATAAGCAACCCACCATCTACCTTGCAGCCTCACTAACAGCAAGCTTCTACCAAAAGTTAAGCAGAACAGCAATGAGCACTAACAGAATTGGACAGGTCTTCCTGCTTAGTCTAGAAACCCCCCACAGATAGTGTCAGACCATGCTGAGGGCCAGGCCAAGCGAGTCGTTCTTTACAAGAAAACCTGTTAGAGAGCAGCTGTGGTAACAAACCTTTGAGCCTCAGCAAATTCCAGTGTCCACGCACAGGTTTTTTCTACGTTTAAGAAGAGTGATTGGTAGTTTCACTATCAATTATTGGTAACATGCAATGTATTGCTCAATTCTTTTTAAAAGACCAGCTTTCATCTTAATTGACGGGCTGGGAATTGAGGTATAGTGCAGTAAGAAAGACAGTAAAGTGCCTACTGAAACAAGGGTGTCTTATGTAGCTGATGTTTATTTACATTTCAGCCCTAAAAAAAAAAAAAAAAAAAAAAAAAGACTTAAGCTGATTACTGCCAGTAAGAACCATCAGTGATACTTTCTGCTAGGTCATCACCACAAGCTACACATCCTCCATTGGGAAGAGAAGCTAAGTCACTTAAGATGACAGATAGTGCGAGTTAATGGAGTCTAGTTTTGTATTTAAGTGTGAAAAATGTGGAAGAACTAACAAGATGCTCTCTTCGTAACTGGAAAGGTTTTAGAAGTTATAGCAAGTGGCTTACCCACAGACAGAGGCCTAATTAAACTATCAGACTTGCATTAAATTACCAAAGTAATGTTGACACAGGAAGACAAAGGCTGGTGAGAATTTACAACTCTACAGAAGTAGTAAGGATTTAATTTTATAATGATTAAAATTCAATAAACAATTGCTTTATAAGTACACATTTCCTCACTGGAGAAGTAAAATCCTTTAAAAAAAATTTCCAGTAACTAGAGCAGGCACAGAAACTTCCCTGCTGAAACAATTGTGAAAGGATTTTGGCAAATTTAAACAAAAAAGCCACTTTTATTAGAAGTGACTGATGTTTTTGTTAGAAAAGTTCTCCATTAATTCAGTTGTGAGTTGAAAAAAAAAATAAATCTGAAATTCCTGCAATAAAATTTGTAATGAAAATAAGAACATGCATATTCACTGAAATGCCTGCCAGAAGAAAAAAAGGCATATTTCTTTAAAAGCTCTAGTATATGCAATTAGTTGGACTTTACTACACCATTAACTTCCCATTTTCCACAGTAGTTCTGCCTATTTCCTACCTACAATCTGTAAAGCTTTTGTTTGTTTGTTTTAAACTGCTGAAGTAATTTCTACCCCTAAGATTTAGTGAAGGAGGGTTTATTTCATCAGCCATGAGGAAAATTCACTGGAAGTTGATCTGCTCTTGCAAAAAGGACAGTATCAATATAAAAAAAACCAAAAAAAACCCCCATCAAACAACCTTTTCACTCTACAAGAAAAGTTGATAATCAGTCAACATTACATAAAAAAGTGTGAAAATATAGGTGCAGTGGGATTCGAACCTTCTATATTCTGTATACAAACACAGATTCCACAGCCAAGGAAACCACAGCACTGGCAAAGTCATCATCCTCAGACAGATGTTTGGGAACTCACTCATGTCTCACCAATAGGGAAATATAGAGAAAAATCTAACATTGAAAAAAATTCAAAATTCAATCAACACCTCATATTATTTCATTAAACACTGTCATGTGCATAGAAGACTATATTTAGTACCCAATGTAAACTTTTTTTTTGGCAATAGCACAATATGCTGTTTCTAGAACGCATGACCTTTTTTAAAACTTTCTTAAGCCCAAGTATTTCCTGGCAAATACAGAACAAGTGAAATTATGTCACAATTTTCAATATTGTTCTTGCTTTTTTTAAAAAATGTTTTATTTTAATATTCTTCTAGATTAAAAAAAAGAATAAAGGGGTTTATGTGAAGTTCCCAATGAGTGCCTTAACTCAGGACCTGGATGAGGACAGTTTTCTTTTTGTACTGTCCCAGCAGCAAGCTGAAACACTGACTTGAAGAGAAAACCTTGACATGAGACTGCCTAGCCTATCATGACTTACACCTATTCCCATGAAATTCATAAATAGAACTCAAAATTAACTCAAAGTTGGCTAACTCCCACACATACCAAGTTGGGGCTCAAGTCCTTAGCTCCTAAGGATATCTTTACACTGAAGTCACTTACATGACAATAGCCCATGCAGACATATTCATAAAAGCTTACGACTAATACTCTCAGCCACCATTAACAAATTAACTGTGCGATTAAGGAGTTCAAGAGTTGACTTCTAAATGTATCCGACACTCAGGCCACTAGATCACACCAATCCTTGCAATTTTGAGGCTACACTACTAACAGTATCCAAGATGCCCAGCTTCAAATGAACAAGAAAGAATAGGAGACAAAGCTTCCTAAACAGCATTGTGAGTGCTGATAACTTCCAGAAGTCTGTAGTCCAGAAACTACATAACATCAACTGCAAGCTATTCTTCCTAAACAGCATTGTGAGTGCTGATAACTTAAGTGTCCAGAAACTACATAACATCAACTGCAAGCTATTGACTGGTTCCATGCAACATGTGTGTGTATATGCATATATATATAAAAATATACACACTGGCCAAGCATTTCAAGTGTGGACAAGTAAAGTTAGTTGCAGAGTTACAAAAATATGCTTATCATGTAATTTGATCTATTTCTTACAGTATAATCTCTGAACACTAGGTGCTTTTTTAAATACACTTGAAGATTAATGCATTTTTAAATAGTAGGTGCTTATACATAAAACAAAGAGATGTACCTACTAATACATTGTAATTTCTCTAATTTTTAAATATTAGCTCAGAAACATACAATTTGAGCATTACAACCAGCAGACTTCCAACCACCAGAAATCAGATTTTTTATATAAGCTATAAAAGTTAAATGTATCTGTTATACCATCAAAGTATAAATATGAAATAGTCAAACCAAGTGATGAAAAAGAATTTGCAAATAGCTTCTACTCTTTCTGGTTTCCACCACTGCCATGTATTTAGCTGAAACAAACGATAATAAAACTACCATTTTCAGAAGTAATGAAAACATCAATTTGACTTGACAATAACTCTGAGCACCTATCAATGATCATATTTCCAAACATTAACAATTACATTACAGTAACATACGACAATTTCTCTACATGTTTAAGCTCAAACTATGTGATATTATGTCAGGCACTGAATAAATCCTTAGGAAAGAGCTGAAGTTTACTGTACTGTGAAGGTTGGAAGTATGCATATATTGCCTCAAAGCTGATACAGCCTGTAAATTCGTTTCACCAAGAACTTCAAATGAGTTCCTCATTTATGTTTTCTTATGCTGTTATGTTTCTTCTTCTTAAGGAAAAAAAAACCCAAAACCATAATCTAAATGCATCTCCTTTCACAGAAACAAATCAGAACTCAGGTGACATTTTAATATTAGGTGGTTGGTATTTTCTTCTCCTTACATCGTCAGAAGGGGTTTTGGCTTACCTTCTCTGTTTACTCCAGAGTTTGAGCTGACACCTGTGGCCACCCAGGTTGTACTCAGTTTAGCAGCTGCCAGACCTTAATCAACTTTCTACAATGATTTTTCCAGCAGCCTTCCCTGATGCACAGGATCAGGTTTGGCATTTAATCCCACTGGTAAAATATATCTAGATTTAATCTCTACAATGACATTTTCCTCGTTGAATGTCATATTATTACTTTTAAGCTACTTCACAATTTTGCTGGCCAAAAGACGAGACACTTTTTTCAAAATACTTACAAGAATAGCCTTTGAGGAAGGGTGCTATGATTATGTTTACTTCCACATTGCTAGGCTTAGCTGATACAAAAATACCTTCTGGACTTATACACCTTGTTATTTATTCTTTAAATAATTATTTTGCATGCAAGAATAAATTTCAAAAT
>NW_009258887.1:1166027-1187188 GCF_000687185.1 Egretta garzetta
TCTTTTGTCTTGAAAAGTCAATACATTGGATGCATGAAGAGAGCCATTTCAAGTGTGACTTCCTGGCTTTTCTTGTTCTTAGAACAGACAGAAATAAACATTGGCAAACACACTACATTTTTTATTTCCTAATCTTTAGTTTTGTCTTTGTTTAAATGACCTATGATCACAGAACAAGTTATAGTGAAGTAGTACCATGCTGAGGAGTTTCAAGCTATTTCTGCACAGGTATAATCTTTCTTCGCTGGAAAAGTTCTTACATAGTACAGTTAGAATACACCTCCTTTAGTGTTTATATTCAGATCAGGTATGTGCTTTTGAAGCATGCTTCCCAAATGTCCCCTGTTACGGTGCTTTGGTGCACACTTCCAAAATGTTTTGGACTGTGTGACCTGGATTCCTTTGGGAAAAAATTAAACCAGAAAGCTCATGGCATTCCAGGGTGCGCATTCAGTCCATAGGACCAGACTACACATAATCTGCAGTAAAATCCTTGAAACACATACAAGATAAACATCAAGTCCTTGGCACCAATTGTTTCACTTTACATACCTACTACCGCATTGTACTACTTAACACACACATAGCCTCTGACTTCCCGGAATGAAGGTAATTAGACCATGACTACCCTGAGCACCAGAAAGGTGCTACAATGTGACTGAATGCATTCACTCCAAAAAAGACTTACACGTGAATAGCTCAGAATTTTCAGTTCAGCTTACTCTGTTCTTGGTTAAAGATCTGAAACGCTCAAGCTGAAAATTCAACTATCAGTACTACACACAAATATGCTAGGCTATCAACCTCATAAAGTTAGTCATCTTAATCACCTCTACAAAACAGAGTAAAGACAGAATCTTGCTAAACGAGCAAGAATACTGGAGAATTCCCACCTCCTTCTCCAGCAAGTAGCACTTACCTGCTTGAGAATGAAATGGTAGCAAAGAGGAAAAGAGAGACCACCTCAGGCAGTAATGACAGACCTGCCTGGTCTTAAAGTACATGACAGAAACTGTCACGAGTTCTGCATCTCAGTGCACAGATTTCAGCTTTGCTAGCATCCCCGCGTTCAGAGAAACCTCAAGGCAGGTGGATCTTGATAGTACAAAACTATTACATGACCTACATGCTAAACAGCTGTTTTCTCTGCTAAAAGATGGGTTTTTGTTTCCTGGATAATATTTTTCTAGATTTTCTCTTCTCTCAACATACTACTAAGTTAAAACTCATCCATAAACAACACCAAACACACAAGGATCAATTATTTAAGTTTTTCAGTGTCTCTTAATGAGATCCAAAATGTCAAACCATTACATTGCCGACAAGTATCAACCTGCTACAAAAATTAAATAAATCTTCCTGTTCTTGCCAAGAACATAAGTGCTCTCAATTTACCTATCAGTATTTTCTCTCCCTCCCTCTTCCTTCTTATTCCTTCCAAATACCCAAACTCCCTTAACCACTTGTTTTCTTTCACTTATATCTGAATTACACCACCTAAAATACATATTTATTCCCCTATACTTGTACTAATATTTACTCATCTGAACAATTAAACTCCAGCTTATTCTCCTACAGCACTGCACAGATAATGTTCTGCAGAACAGACTCAGCATAACCACTCCTTCTGACTTTAAAAATCTGTGAAAGTTCATAATAAGCTTTGCGTTCGATTGTTTTTAATACCACTAGTCAACTTTTTTCCTTCTAAGACTTTAAAATTTTTAGCTATCCTGTTCTATTTAGATATTGAATAAGGTGTTGAAGTGTGAGGAAGAAGGAAATATGGAGAAGCAAGGTTATAGTAACAGACTTCAATTTTCAAAATTTCACTCGTGTTAACGTTATCAATATTGATTCTTATTACCTCAAAATAAAAAATATTTATTTGGGGATAAATCAATATATAATGCCATTCATATACAAATGAGCTTCACTGTAAAGCTTCAGAACAGGAGTAGCATATGAAGAGTATGACAACAAAAAGAATGAAAACCCCAACCAAGGTCTAATAAAAATCATGTTGTGCCTGTATATTTTAACCCTAGTGTAACTGTAAAGATTTCTAGTAGTCTGCTTAGCACGCTCGCACACAAAGGAGAAAAACTGAAAGTACAACCTGTTCAGATCTAGATGATCATGACATATCACGTATATGGAAAAACTCATATCACATTTGGTGTGAACAGAGTTCCTTCTGTAAAAATGGTATTTTCACTACATGATACAGCAGAACATTTCCTAAGACATTTAAAATCAAATTTTATTATGTTCTTCATGCAATACAAAGCCTATCTAATTACAATGTCTACCTATATTAAAAAAAAAAATCTCCACTTTGTGAAATCCATTTTCCTAACTCTTCCCTTTACTATTAGCTAAATAACAAACATTGGTTGAATTGTTCTTCTGTTATTCATAAGCAGTGTCTAAATTATATTCTTTTTCCTCCTGTTCCAACATTAGTATAAATTCCTCAGTTTGTCTTTCAGTCCAATTTTATATAAGCATATTGGAGCTTACATGTAGCGGAGGCAAAAATACAATGATGTATGGGAATATATGCAAGCAACAAGTTACATAGAAGAGGTAGCAGAAAGCAGCCAAACAACAATAAAATAGTATTCTCTACTAAGGTGCATGATTATGTTTCAGAGCATAGAAACATCCCCAGAAAGTTCACTGAGCTAAAGAACAACTAGAAGTTTTCAATTCAGTGCAATTAAAAATCTCTACTTCAAAATTAAGCGGGTTTGTTTTTTTTTTTTTAATTGTCAAAATCATATGTCTGAGTGCTTTATCACCTGCACTGTCCGGGTAGTCAGGACTGATGTATACATCTATCAAAAAAATACACAATTATCAAGAAAAAAAATGCACAGCTTTCCTCTACTGAAGTACTGCATTTTCTAAGGCTGTAGGATATGCAATCCTGCTGTAAATAACAGCTATCAGTTAATTTACAGCTTTTAAGCAATGAAGTAATGTTTGTTAAGTTCTCTAGCCTCACTCACGAGCATGCATTTTGGAAGAAATCATCAGTTGGTGTAAATCACTATAGTCAACAGAGATACATCATTACAGGCTCTAAAGGCCTATTCTTATTCTTCTTTTCTTTTTTTTTTTCCTACAGAGGCTGGGAGGTTTGCTGGTTTTACTCAAACTGTATGACAAATCAGGAAAAAATTACATTTGGCACTATTTCAGAGCTGGTTTTGTTTACCACTCCTCCCACTCACAGCTATGTAGAACATATATGGTAACGAAATTTCTCCTGGTGCAAAAACAGTAATATGGGACAGTAACAACAGAAAAGATTTTATAGCACTTCTTAAAGTGATTTAACAGCTGGAAAAAAGGAGAGACAACTAACAACATGGGGCTAGCCTGCTCCCAGTGAACCGCCAGGAAGCACTGCACAAACTACTGGTAACTTCTAAATGAAATTTTGGGGTACATGAGCTAAAACTTTATCTAGGACCTCCAGTTAATGCCCTCAAGACCTAGGCAGAGAATGGTAGAAAATTAAACAGTTTTGATCTTATCTTTACTTACTTAGAAAGCTATTCTGTGCACAGATTTGCATATGGATACTACTAACTTAACTATTGCCCTCCCTATTTCCTAATAGATCAAGAACTTTCTCAGTTTGGCCTCAAGGCTGCCTTCACTTTTGTAAGCAGTAACAGCTCCCAAGGGATTACAAGTAAAAGCTAGGGTTTACTTCTTTTTGTTTGTTTTCTTATGGTGGGTGAGGAGACCAGAGGCAGGTAGTATATGGAATGCTAGACCAGCTTAACTTCACCTGGAGATCTGCCTTTACTAAGGGAATTCACATCTGGTTGGTTGAAGACAGCTCTCCATCTCTTTCCTGGCTGAGTGGGGCCAAAATCTTGCTTTCATCCTCTAGCAAATATACATACACGACAAGACTTCCCTAAAACAGGGAACCTTTCTGCTAAGACTCAAGGTTCGAACACAATCTTGGAGACATCTGCAATTTGCCTTTTATTTTGCCTTCAATTAAATAAAAGTTAAATAAAGTAATTTTGAACTTAATATTAGTCATAAGTTAGTAAAATACAGTTTCTACAAAAGCTCACAGTGACTGGATTTTAAGGAGACTGTAAGAATCAAAGCACTAGATACTGAAGTTTCAAGAACAGTGAAGATTTTACAGAATTGTTTACTCAGTAAACATCACAAACATTAATTTATACCTCTAAATAACCAGAGGTTAAAGGAAGAAGTTACTACTTGTATTATTTCAACATATAAGAAATCAAACACAGAAAAAGTAGAAGGGAGTCATAATTAGAATTTAACAGTTAATGACTTAAATCTTTACCTCTTATTTTGATAAGCGTAAAATATCGTTGTCTGTATAGCCTAATCTCTATACAAACAGTAATTATTTACTGTCTGCCACACACGATTCATAGACAACCCTCAATAAAAACTAAGCTACACTTACCCTTGTGTGGGTGCGAATATGCATCTTCAAACCATCATTCTTGCTGAAAGCTTTGTCACAGTAAGGACACTGGTAAGGACGCTCACCTGAAAACAAGAAAAGCATTAGAATCCATAAATATGGCCTCAGTATATGAAAGTCTTGCAGCATGTTTTTTTGTCAAACAGCATTACTTTTTTTTCTGGCCTTGTCTTCACACTCAGTTCAAATAAGAAGAGATCTAAGAGTTAGGTAAATTACAAATAAAGGTCCACCTAGATCAAAATATTACTCTCTGCTGCTTGGTTTTGTTCTAGCAATATATCAGATAGACCGCCTTTGGGGGGTTGGGGGGGAGGGAAAAAAACCCAAACCTACTGCCCTTGCCCAAACCACCTTCTGCAGTGACTTACACATGATCACTTTTATGGTTAAGCATTAACTGCTCACAAATATTTCTTCTATTTCACATCTGGTCTTTTCTAGAGCTCTCTGGGTGTCAGAATCCCAATGAAATAGAAAATCTACTCTCTTTTAGTGCTGTATCTGAACTAACCGTTAGAAGGTAGTTAATCAAAAGTTTCTGCAATTTTTGTGTTGCAATTTATGATTGAAATGGAAGCAGAAGGATCTTAGCATGCCCCTTGCAGCATCCCATATCTTAAAGGTATTTAGTTTAATGCTCCATTAAACCGGTGTCATTTAGCATCGATTTTCCCAAACACACATTAGCGTAATGTGGATACTGAGCTATTCAGAATCAAAGACTGAAGAGTTTCTGAGTTAGCTCCGTAATTTGGAAGAAGGAATAAAGCTTTATAATTCCCCAAGGGCATTTCAATTTTTAACTCTTTAGGCAATGCACGGGAATCTGAGTCAACTGCCTCCTCTTTCTGTACACAAAGCTTTAAGAGCAAATATCAGGTTGTTTCTAGTACAAACCCCACAGTTTAATTAAGTTAAGATAAAATAACTTTCTTTCTTTTAACAAAATTGAGTTGTTTCTACATAATCATAATGCTGAAGGTGTAGCAAACCTTTATTTGAAAATACAAGTTAAGCAAAGTCTACTCTAAGTCAACGCACAGCTTTCCTCTCATGAAAGAATCTTTGCACGTATAGAGAGATTTAACATAGCCCAAACGTCAAACACTTACTAACACTCATACTCAATCCTGGAAAATAGGTAAGTAAGATTAATTACATTTTACAGTTTAAAAAAAAACAACAACAAAAAACAATCAGACCTATTTCACTGATGTGCCAAAGATCAGAGTGTAAGATAGTGGCAGTAGCAGAGATAAGCACTTAAAAGTTCCAGGGCCCCTAAATAACAGGGATATTCATCCCGACTTGGAGAAAGGAAGCCTCATCCCTCTTCTCATCTTTTCTCCCCATGAGGTATTCCTCCACGATTGCTCAGAAGGAAAATACTGGATGTTTTCTTTCTTGGGAACAAGATGTCAAAGGATCACAAGAGGTATGTAATGGAGACAGCTTACAGAAACAGCTCTTCAGAAGGACCAATTGTGACTACAGTACAGTTGATCAACTGATAGTCACTGTTGTACATAAAATCTCCATATAGTCACAGGTTGTGTAGAGATTTGAGGGCAGCTGAGATTAGATGACTATTTAAGTAAGGGGATAAAAAAAAATCTACTTAGTAGATAGACTATTCTGTCCTTTTCTGTCTTTTATTACTGTTTAGATAACTCTTAGTGACAGCAGCAAAAAACTGTGTGGCAAAGTACTTATGAAATACAAATATTTTTCTCTCTTGCATTCTGCCCTCTCTCAGAAAGCACAATTGTGTGCATTTGGCTTTTTTTTTTTTTAGGATGATGACAACAACCACTGTGTTATAGCTGTGTTTTCATTGAGCAGTTTGAAATACGATATTCTCTCCCATGACCCTCAATGTCTTTAGTCCATGCCTCCGAAATTCAAACACTCCAACAGTTGTCAGTACTCAAATATTTAATTAATTCAGCCGACATTTTTATGTTTTAGGGCTTTTGAATGTAGAATTTAAAGCTTTCAGCAGTTTGCAAGCAGATGAGCGTTGACAGGTAGGAGTTGTACCCCTCCTCCCCCTCTCCTTCCATGCTCGAGTCTCTTTAAAGGGAGAAAGGCTTTTGCTTTCAAAGGATGGTTTTGAGTTTGTCTGAAATGGATTAACAGTGTCCTTCAAAAATTAACCATGGAGACCACAGTACTTGATGAGCAACGCCTTAAGAGGTTTCAGCAGATGCCAGTAGAGGGCAACAGTATGACTCCAGATCAACATCTTACACCTGAAAGACTGGCTTCGAGCAGCTGTTATGTAAGTTTTCAAAAATCTCCGCTGTTCCAAAAAAAAAAAAAAAAATCAAGTTTACGGTGTAACACAGACTGCAAGCTCTGTCTTGACACTGATGCTTGGTGACATCCTATTTTTCTAAATTATATAAACAACTTCTCATGCACTTGTGTCATTAATAATTGTCAGCAACCCAACTTCAAAGATGACCCCAAGTAATTTTACTGCTCTTATTTTTTATGTTACTTTCTTTCGCCTAGTCTTTGTAGCTTGTATGCCCAAAATATATACAAATGCCCTTGCATTTACATAAGCAACTGTTTCCCCTGTACATACACATCTTTTAAATGTGCAACTTATCTTCTACCTCATAGAGTATTAGGATTTTACAAAATTAACTGCGGGCCACTTAAAACAAATCTCTGCTTGCAACAGCCAAGTTTCTTAGAATAAATGTCTTAAGTCTCCCTGTAACCAGTCCAAAGATGAGATTATGCCACTGTGTAAGAAATATATCAGTATTTAAATTGTTTTAAATAAAAAAATTACTTGTATTTTAAAATTCTTTGACCTGTTTCATACAGAACTATTGCAAGTGTCCGCAAATGAGAGGGTTTTGTGCTTCAACAAAGTTTAGAACTGTCACTAAGAAAAACTGGAGAGCAAGTGCCATGTGATAAAAGCTCCTGGGAAGGTGACATTATACATCAACACTTTCACATTTGTCTGCAATCAAGCAAAGACCACCAAAAATCATTTATAGGCACTGGAATATTAAACCAAGCTTCAGATCAACTCACACGCAATAAATACTTGGAGATTTCCAGATGTAAAACTTCTCTGATCAGAAAAGGAATGGTTCTGTTACAAGGAGATTAAAAGTAAGAATGACTAAGACGAGCAAATGAAATGGTGTTGCAAGTCACGTATATGTACCTATCTCTCTTGTCCTCACAAAAAGGAGGTACTAAGCATCCAAAAAAGAGAAAGCTGTTTCCCCTACAACAAGCTACAATTAATTCTTGGACTTACTGCTAGAAGCACGCTTATGAGATATGGTGTCAACGTGTGAGAACATCATACTAAAGAGGGTGTCCACCTTAGGTGAATTGGTTGATGCCAATTAACAATTACGCCATTACCTCTCTGCATTGTTACATAAATATATTTTTATATATAACTACGTATAAAAATATAGAAATATCTTTATGTTTGGAGGCAATGACAAATCCTTACCAGGAGTATCACACTGAAATAAATCAGTGCACCGACTTTTTCCCATAATGCCTTTTCAAGTCAATAGGAGAGTAAGTTTTCAATGGTATTTCACAAAGCGAAGGTGGTTTGGGGGGGGTGTTTTATTAAATTTGATTTATACTAAAAAATTATGGATAATGTGAGGAAAAAAATCTTTTAACTTCCAAATACACTACCAAGCCTTAATCCTAACACTTCACATTTGGAAAATATCTGAAAAAAAGGCCTGACCTTCTATGTTATTGTTTGCAACACTGCCATTAAACCACAACTGAGAGTATGATCTACACTTTTCACTGAAACATTTCACCAGGCTTTCTACTTTAGTACAGTATCAAAATCCAGTAGGCACATTAAATACATCTTAATTTGACAGCTTGTCCAGTCAACATGCCCAGAAGTAATGTCGTAAATGCAATAATAACTAAGAACAACTGCTATCATTAAAACAGGAAAACATTCAAGAAAGACAGACATAATAAATGCTATGTTTACCCTCGAGTTACAGCTGACTGTCATGTCCCTGCTGTTCAAGAACAAACTGCTCAACACTTTAATGGCACTTCTGTACAAATAACCCCAAATAAATAATCCTTGGATAAATTGCAGTGGATTTAACATAATTCAAAGTCTAGACATTCTACTTCCAGATTTTGTATGAATAAAAACAAAGCTTTTAACATAATAAAAATAAATTTAACCCTAATACAAGGATTACAAAAAACAATTCCATGATTGAAAACCATATGGGACTCTGATCTGAAACCATGTCGTGACACAGTTGACATCTTTTTTTCTCAAGTGTGTACATCTCTAGCTTGAGATCGCAATACCTACTAGACCTTAATGTAGAAGAAAAAGCTAACACCAGATTCTTCCATTCCAGTTCAACTCAGGATGGACAGTTTCATACAAGACATTTGCAATCAAAGGTGCCATAAGGCAGTATTTACAGTGACTTTAGCACCCAGATTTCCCAAACTCAGGTACCCCATGGAGCAAAGAAACAAAACCAAATACACATTAGTTCTTCAGGATTTCAGTGGTTCCAGCTAGACATTTAATAAAGACTCTGAGACACAATAATTCAAATCAGTCATATGTGTTGCTACTTTCACACTGTATTTTGCATTCCCTGTAGTCAATTTAACCACAAAAAAGCTAATTACGAAATCAGGTGGAATTCTGATATAAACACTAATGTTAGTGATTACTTTTAAACAATGACCTCAAGTAAGGTCAAAAAAACTTGTACTTTGCCGGTGACAAATATATTCCCATCAAATAAGACAAATGAAACATGCATCAAATAAATAGTCCTAATCTAAAGAGACTGAAACAAAAGTGTCTGAAGAGACCAGAAAAACAACAAAAAAAAAAAACCCCAAACAAAACAAACCAAAAAACCACAGAGGCACAAAAAAGATGGTTAACAGCATGCAAAAGTATGCATCTGATGAACTATTATGTTCAGTTTTGGAAGCAGCTTCACAGAGCTCTTTCAAACCATATTTGGGCATTACTTCTATTTAACTCTGTTAAATTCAGTCATATTCACTGTCTCCATTCCCATAAGGCTTGCTTGGTCACCTGTATGCAATTCTCACATGTGTATGTTAGCCTTCATGTACAAATTCCCTTGCTTTCTGTCTTAATGGGAACTAAACCGCTGTATTAAGTAATGAAGAATTTGAATTATACAGTGAATTTATCAAGGCAGGGGGTTATACTTTTTAATATGTCTATGCTTGGTCAGTTGGGGTAGTCAGCGCCACTGGTCTAGATCAACACATTAACATCAGAAGTTTTTTTTTTCTGACAGATTGCACTGAACATCAGATCATACGTAGTGTACGTAACAAAAGGAATTGTTTTCTTCCATTTTCTGTTAAAAATTAATTAATTATGGCAATGTGGTCCATCAGAATCTTCTTCAATAGACCATTCACCATTTTCTAAATATAGCTCCTTTTCAGATGCTTTACTATGTATTGTAAGGATTAGAGGATTATTTCTTTTATATATATATACACACCTCTGAGTATATTATTTCAAAATGTTGATTTTTCAGAACAGTTATGGTGAAGTATAATCCTTTTTGAAGCCCTAACTTAAGACTGGGGTAAGGGAGAAGGGAAGAAGGGAGACTCCACCACCGCCCAACTGTGGTGGAAAGGCAGAAGTTCACCTGGGGAGGAATTTGGAAGCAAGGGGGCCATCTGGATCACACATGCAACACTCCATACCAGGTGATCAACAGGGCAGCCCAGAATGGGAATTGCAAGAGGGCTTTTTTTAGTCAGAGAGAATCTGGGGTGATGACAGCATTCAACAGCAAGTAAGGATGGGCAAAAGGTTAACGGATATAACAAAATTATAATCTGTGACATATGCTTTAGAACATTATCTGTTCACATAGAGCACTTGACAGCTTTACACATTTATCCTCAGCTGCTGTTGCTCTGTATATGGTGTTCCCATCAAATTAAAAAGGAAGTTTGTGTCCTCAACTGTACAGAATCCAGTTCATGTATTACACACAAAGAAACCTAAGATACACAGAAATTAATTTCTCCCACATGAAAGGAACTTCATTGGGAATTAAAATTAAGTTAGATAGGGATTCAAGGAACCAAGTAATTTCAACAGAACTTAAATTAAAAAAAAAAAAAGCCAGAAAAACAATTATTGAATAAAGATTAAATATTCACACTTAAAGACAATTTTCAATAATTTCACCTCCTTGGTGCTGTACAGGATGTCAAATGGCCCTTGAGAAGACAAACACATCTTCAAAATAATACATTTCCTCTTGTGTAGAGGCAGCAGTTTTCTAGATACCGAGTAGCATTTTCAAAAGCATTTAATACCCTAAGTCTCTTAAGCATTTCTATAATTTTGACCAGGAATTCTACAAAGGGAACGTAATAGGAGAGTAATCAAGAAGCTTGGCCAACTGCAGCAGCTAGCTGCAATCTTTATGACACCTGGACTAGTCTTAATCTGGACTAGACAATTAAAACAGTAGTCTGGCTTATAAAAAATTCTAGCCTGCCTGATCTTCAACCATTAAACACCCAAAATTTAACACTTCAGAAGGTACAGAATTACCCACACAAGCGTAGCTTTCTCACGCCAAGAACCAAACAATTTAATGATTTGAGAGATAAAATACGTCAGATGAGCCAAGACCCAGAAACACCAAATATACATATATGTAAATCTACGCTCATAGTCAGCCAGATAAAGAAAGGGACAGCTCTTTGACAGCTCTGAGAACAGTCCTGTTGCCTGCGAGAAATGGAAAAACAGTACTAGGGTATGTATTAATTAGAGACATTTCGTATGCATTCTTCATTTTGACCAACATTCAGACTTGGCAGAGTGAAGACAAGAGATTAAATACTTTTCCTTTTTTTTTTTTTCCTTCAACAATGATTAACAGCACTAAGCTTGTGTATTTGTGAATGCTTTCGAACCAAGCTCCAATACTTGTGTATTTTCCAGGCACAAGGAAGAACTAGAATTGCTTTTATGTAAGTCAACCAAATGCATTTCCCATTCACTAAAAATGGTCACATATTTAATAAAAAAAAAAAACTTGAATGCTATTCTTTTCAAAATAAGGGAGAAACAGATTGCTTAAACCATTTTTTTTTTCATGGTAATACTCTTTCTTGTAAGTACTTAGCCATGTCTTATTCTTTAAGGCACAGAAGCGGTATTTTCACAGCTGAGAAGGTTTGTTTTCTGCAGTTTTGGGTTTATTCAGAGAATTCAGATTACCCATAGTTAAGACCAATAGTCAAAATGTTTGTCCTGTGTGGTTCATAACAATTATCATGTTGTAACTGAAGTTTTAGCTATTCGTAACAAAATGAATTGTAAAGACTAGTAAAGGACCCTACAAAATAAGGCTATCTGAATCTGTACAGAAAAGCATGAAATAACTACCATTATTACTTACTTACAGACTTTCATCAGTTCTACAGTGATATTAAGATTTTAGTCACAAAACTACCCCCACCCCTGACACTTACTTTAAAGAATAGAACAGTTTCACTCTTTGCATCTATCAGTGGAATTAAGCAATTTGGTTCCCCTATGAATGGAGCATTAACATCTATGACTTCAGTGAACCCACTGGTCAACCGGAACTTTTAAAGTATATGCATTAATCAATCAGTAATTCATTTGATCTAAAGATGTCACTAGCATTCAAATAATCTATCCCTTATAAGAACATTTCTTCATTCATGGAAGCAGACAACAAGAAGCTGACAGCTGCATGAAACTTTACAGGTACTTTTAAAGATTTAACTGTTGTCTAGAGATAAATAGGACAATGATGTATAAACTGAAAGGTTTAGAAATGCAGAATCCTTACCTTTGAGGCCTTCTGCAAGCTCCTTTTTAAATTCGGTAGATAAGAGAGAGATCGTTTATAAGTTATTGAATAGAAACAACCTATCTGTAGACATTTGCAAGCTGTTCACTGACTAAATACAGATACATTTTTTCACATACTTCATTGTGATAGGAGAGGAACTTCCTTTCAAGTGTCCTTTTAATCTTTTTTTTTTAAGGTAAGAAAATATAAATTACTTATAAGGTAATTTGCCAGAAGATTTGCTAGAATGAGGATCCTGGCTGTACATTCTTTCTTATGTACATGAACAAACAGTTGCCTGTTTAGCTATTAAAACTTTGGAGACATATTTTACACAGTAATAAACAAAGGGTTATACTGTACTTCAACTCATTACTTCCTTCAACTACTTTGAAGTCTTATGTTCACTGATGATTGAACTACTGTTAATAACCAAAGATTATTATTGTAATTACACAACTAATATTTTGTTTGGTTACTCAGGAATTTTTACATGAAAGTGCAGAATTTGGACCTAGATTTTCACACAGTTAGACCTTAAATATGATTCTAAATATGCTCAAATGCCTAAATAATCCAGTTGTAGAAATGTGACTACAATGGCAAGGCTAGGACCAAAACATCAGGCTCTCAATGCACAGGATGAGACACATCTCATGAAGGCAATCAGCACCTAAAGTTGTAGGGGACAAGTATGACGAAATGTTTTCACGAGCTTATAAAGCAGTCTGTAATTATGGAAATGGAAATTGAAAAGGGAAGCTTAACTGTGTTGACACAAAGGATATGGAAGTCCACAGTCTGAATGCTTTTTGCTGTTTAAATATAATCTTTTGGTATTATCTTTTATTCTCGCATATGGAAGCAAATTTACAAAGAACCTTCTCAACTCATGCTTACAAAATAAAGCTGCTTTTTCCAACCAGAGAATATAACATCTAAGAATGCCGCATTAAGTCATGGCTTTTAAATGGTACAGAATAGAAGCATTAATCTTTCCAGAAAACATTTAGGACAGATGTAAAGTCATAGATATCTTACTGGCTTTTTATCAGGACTTTGACTAGATGTGATGGAAAAAGCAAAATAAGGTTATGTTTTAACATATATTTTCATGTGTAAGCATTTTCTGGAAGACATGTATGGTCATCAGTTGTCCCTCACCAGTGCCTACGTAATGGAGTAGGTAAAAGACAGCATAGAAAGGACAGAATTACGGTCAAAATATTCAATTCTCTTAACTCAAAAATAAATTAACCTGCAAATATAAACTACCTCATAACAACTTCAATTGTTCCACAACTTGATGTGCTACATCCCAAAGATGGAAGGGATTAGGACACAAGTAATTAGGAAAGCAACAGTATAAATATCAAACAGATAAAATGCATGTATATATAAATTACATAGGCATACGCAAATACATACTCACACAAACACACACACACACACGAGACAGAAATTAACATATTTAAATACCTATGTATAAGGCAACTGTGAAGCTGCACAAACCACAACCAGTAACTGTTAACACTGAAAGTTGCTTGAAAATTTAGGGAAGTAATTAACCTCCTGGCCCCCAGTTTTCAAGCCCATGGAGCAGACCATAGAATTTCTTTTACAATTTATGAACAAGCCAAGGAATTTATATCACAGTCAGAGAATTCTTTTGCTGAATTAACCCCCGCTCCCTCTGACCCCAAGAAGTCATAAACCAACAGGATACAGCAGAGGGAGAATGTGCTATAGTGTTTCAGCTGACCTACAGAGCGCTGTCTCTGTCATGCCAAGGCTAGAAACCCAGATGATGAATTACAGAGCAATATTCTAGGTTCAGATGCAAACATCAACCCCTTCCCTCCATACATGCACATGCAGACATGTTCACTCACCCCAAACCAGCTCAGTTTCTGCAAAAGGCCAAGTACTGTTAGGGCTCATTTACAGAGTCTTACTCTAAAAGAGGGAAGAAAATTGCTTATCAAGGAAGCATGCATACATCTGTGAGTAACAATATTTAAGAACACATGTTGCGTATTAAATAAAAGCCAAAAACCCAACAAGCTTCTCTTTTTGTATATGGATTATTAAGCATATCAAAAATACAATTCTAAAGCAGAACCAGGGGGGTACTCAAGAACCTTGACCTTTATAAAGAACAGCTTTATAAATAAAAAAAGGATAAAAACTGGTGCCCGATTCTCTTTAAAAGAACTCTGCCTGGTTGTATTTTGTAAATACTGAACAAAGCCTCTTATACAAAGTACCTAATAAAACAAAGTCTAGCTGACCACATGCACAGAAAATGGGATAACACAAATGTCTGCACCAGGACCTCAAACCTAATCAGCTGTAATCACTAAGACATTAAGGTCTTTGCAATATTTACACTTATGGGGTACTGCTTAGTTGCACCAAAAGCTTAGCCCCAGCTGAAGGCTTATGCACAAAGATGAATCATCTCTTGAAAACAGACAGTGGCTGGTTGATTCATTTCTAGCTCAGAATGAAAATTGATACTTTGACGTCTGACCAAAAAAAAAAAAAGGAGGGCACAGTTTTGAACTGGTTAATTCAAAACCACAGAATTTAAAGATACCAATAGGATGAAGTATTCAACACTACAACATTCAGAAACTGAACATCCATCACTGAATAAAGTAAGTTTGTGGCTCCTCTGTTTGGTGAACTGAAAATTCCCTGCAAAGTTGTCAAGGATTTTCATGATAAGGTGAACTTTATTACTAAAAGCCATTAAATGAGTACTCAACTTTTTTTTGTACTGTTTGTAGATGACACTGATTCCCTTCACCAACTACCCTTACTTTCTTTGGAAACGATGCAAGCTATTCCTTAGAAAGCTGTGCTGCCTCAGGCCCACTGAACATTGGACAATAAATTTCCTCTTATGATTTACTCTGCGTGTATTATGGTCATGAACATCTTGGCTGAAGTCTTCAGGTACAGCACAAGTCAAAACCACCTCACCAGAAATACAACACAAATCTAACTATGGCATTTTCTCACTAAACATCACATAAGGCATTTTGCCACATAACTTAAAGATTTTTTTTTTTTCATTTTTAAGCCACAAGTCACAAATTAGCAGCAACTACCCATATACATGCTTTTCCCCACCCTCCTCATTTCACCAGGATAATCAAGGAAGAGTCAGGAATCATAACAGGATAATATCAGAAACAACCATGAAAATGTGTTTCAGTAGATTCTCCCAGTGCAGAATGTGAATCACAAAATTCTCCACAAAAAAATGTGATTGACATCACAAAAGCAGCTAGACTGGAAGGGGAAAGGATCAGGGTTTATTTATCACAGGTCATTATAAATGCATTTAGCAAGGCACTTTTACTGAATTAGTAACTCTCTTTAAAATGAGTGCTTCTAGCTTTTTAGGTAAAGAAAGAGGCCTTGAGAGTTTCCCTCCTTCTGCAGTGTTATCCTTTCACAAATTGTTTTCACACTGCATATAATTCCAACCTGTATCATCTCCTGGCAAGGTAGTTACTCCCAACCTATTTAATTTACAAATGTACTAGAAATCTTCAGTGCCTTTCTACTTGAAGTAAGTTCAAAATGTCATAGTTTACTGTTTCTCGTATAATAGTGCCTACAAATTTTGCAAGGCTCTATAGTCAAGGTTAGAGGTCTCTGGTGTGTGGTTTCATGAAACTCACCTTAGCCTAACTCCTAAATTTAGGAAAGCCCGCTTGAGAGAGCTGAAACATTAAATGTAACTGGTAGCAGCACATGTGTGAAAAGCATTTTCCCTCAGACAGCTATAAAGCATTTTCCCCAGAGCTATCTGCACTATCAACTTGAAAAACTAGGGCCTTTCTAGTCTGTGCAAACTCATGTACAACACTGATAGAACACAGAAAACATACCTAAAGTTTAAGGAAAGGGCCCATGAAATAAGAAAAAACAAAAGCACCACACTAGTAAAGGCAATAAAGCAGACTTGGCTGCAAAACACATTGGAATGTTAATCCAGAGATTTTAATGAAGAATTAGATTTGATATTCCTTTAAGCATTAGAAAAATTCTATGAAAGTCCTAATTTTCGTGAAAGTCTAGTATACCAAAATATCAGAAAATTAAAGGGCAATGTAGTTCCTCATGGGATGGCAAGGAGAAGGTAAAGAAATATCCATAAGCAAAGTAACTTCATGAAAAATGTTAACACAGATTAGAAATCGAGGCAGGCATATTCCTAGAAGCCAGGACTGACACACTGAGTGACTAACAATACTATTGAATTGCTTCCTTTTACTCCTGCTACCCAATTCATTAAAGTACAGCTCGGGTGGGTAAGTGGTTGGTTCTTCCAAGGGGCACAGTCCCCAAGGGTTCTCTAAATCCTCATACCTCACGCTCCATGAGTGTTGGGGATTTTTTTCCTTCCTCTTCTCTGCACTTTCAGGAAGTCAGACAAAGAAGAGAAACCCACAGCTTACCGGAGAGAAGACTGAAGAGAAAGGCAGAACAGGTGAGACTGTGCAGGAAGGACTTTGAAAGGAGTTGGGAAAGAAAGAACAAGAATAAAGAGGAGGAATGGACAGAACTGCTACATTGTGAATTCTGGGTCTTGCCAGCTTTGATCTTCAGTGTCTTTTGTGTCTGTGATTATACAGCACACGTGAACCACCTGAGCAGAATGCACATACACAGGTTTATATATGTATATGTTTTTATACAGCTGCTATGAGGAATAAATGTTCCAAACATGAAATTGAATAAAGAATAAGAGCTAAAGATAAAAGTAAATTTTAGCATTTTATCCTGCCTGCAGGACCGGGATAAAAATTTGCTAGTGTCTCTAGCAGTCAAATAAAAAAATCACAATATATCAAAAACTAGTAAAATCTGTAATCTTAACAGGTGTGCTTGATAGACTGAAGTGATTAAGACTTTTCCAAACATAGTAGAAAGCCAAATGATTAAAAACACCAATTCTGTCATCTCCTTGCAAACCAAATTTGCTTATGAATAGAATGTCATAGGAAGGCTATTTGTTAACCGATACTTTGACTGCCAAAGGCAAATCTACACCATTATACACTGGAGAGAAATTATCACAGAGAAACCCCTTTCAGTTGCCTGCCACTTATTTGAATGAAAGCATAAGGTTATCAAAGGAAACCTATCAACATAACATGACTAATTTATTTTCAGTGTGCTTACGGAAGCACAGACATAACATGGTAGGGAAACCGTAATGCAATCTGGGTGGCAATATAAAATAAGTTACATAACTCAGACCTAGGAATATTAGAAGATCAGCAGAATGAGTCAAATGTTGCAACAGAAAATAAATTTTGAGATAAATCATACTCCATGTAGAACATTCTAATTTAGGTAACATAGAGGTTGCAATAAGGTCAGAAGTTACATTAGTATGAAATCGGTTTCAAAACACCTTAGCAGCCACAGAGATTAATTAACTCATATTGGAACTATTCATATACATATATACACACACACACATTCATACATAGTAACAATAGAGAATAGAATCTGGTTTTAAACTTTAAGAAGGTAAAACGTCTGAGAAAGATGCTGTGTTAGGCCTACCTGTAAATCTGCATTTCTGTTTGTAGACAGAAAAATTGTGGACATCCTTACAGATACCTTGTTATATATTTAGAAAGTGTTCTCTGTTCATTAAAATAAACAACACTGTACCTGTGTGGCTTCGAATATGAACTCTCAGTGTTCCATTGCTTGCAAACTTCTGTCCGCAATACGGGCAAATCTTCTCTTTTTCTCCTGTGTGAGTCTACATAGGGTGGGGAAAGACAAGAATGAAAGCCTCAGCATAGCTTTAAAAGAAGTGAAATATGGAATATTTTAACTGCATTGACATTGACAACTATTGTCTCCATTATATATTTTATACCATCACATCAGGCAGAGATTCAAAGGAATTAGCTATAGGTGTTCTTTCAATTTTCTTCTAAAATTTCTAAACAAATTTCATTATTAATGGCAAAATAAATTGGCTTGTCAGTTCCTAATTTTACTATTTCCAAGTCACTATTAAAAATGCCCAGTTCCCCTTCGTGTATTTTCATGACTGCAAGAATAAGGCACCTATTTTTCAGTTTGATATCTGTGATAAGTGGTTTCTAAACCAGCAAACAATTATTTGGTTACCTGATAAAATTAGTCTTCATAACGGGGTCTATTTTTAAAAGCTTGTAATTTCACAGAATTTTATTACATTATGAAACGTAGTGAAAATAGTTTACCTAATCTAGTACAACTTTTCCTGTTGCAAACTTGAACTGGAGCTTTAAAAGGTCTCTATGGAGATGTGTGCATATGATTTCTGACTGCTCTTATGAATGGAATTCAGACATCATTTCATCTTAAGTACAACAGAAAACAATCCCTCAAAGTTCTCAATGATTTCAATCAACACAAATTGCATACTGGATCCTGCCTAGTTTGTAATAAATGCTAGAATCAGATTGCATTTAGAGAATTGATCACGAGAAGTATATTGTAGTTGTCAGTAAGTCACACACTGAGCTTGTCTTTTGAAATCAAACTTTTAAGGCTAGAGTGCCCTGCTGAGATAAGAATAATTATTTCAAAATGGAAAAAAAGTCTCAAACTCTCCCATCCAACCTGTGCGGTCAGCAGCAAGACCACCTTGAAGTAAGTTACATACACGGGTTCTCATCATTTTTCACATTGTACCTTCAACACCCAATTCTGAATGGAAAATTTATCAGCCTACTGAATAACTTTTGCTTATAACTGTGACTGCTTTTTTAGTGAAGAATGTTTGATTACTTCCTTTAAGTGTTAATTTAATTTAAATGGGATATGAAAGATAACACATTAAATTATGTGTACAGCTGACAATTTGGGTTTCAAACTTTGCACATGACTCTCTCCAGATAGAGAAATTAATTCTTATTTTTATGAAAGACACTGAAGTGATATAAAATTCTTTATTATGACATAAAAACCTTATATCACATAGTTCATATTATGCTGCAGCTGAAAAAAGAGTAAATGAGACATCATTTCAATACTTGATGGACTTGCATAGTGTTCATCCCCTGACATAGGGACATGTACATTAAATCCCTCTTGATTAGGATAGAGTTGTTTAGAAATCACTTATGTCTCTAACAGCAACATTGGGGGATACCAGACAGACAGCTATTAATTACATTACAACTACAAGGCTCACAAATACACAGCTAGTCCTAGTTTGACAGCAGCACAAAGCAAGAGCAATTACATTTAAGATAGAATGTCAAAGAAAGAATAGGGATAAATGATAAACAGTAGCTGCTTTCCATTAAAACACAAATACATACATTTCTTCCCTGTAACGTAAATCTTACCTCAGGCCAAACTGGTGAGCAAGCTTTCTGATGGACTTGCATAGTGTTCATCCCCTGACATAGGGACATGTACATTAAATCCCTCTTGATTAGGATAGAGTTGTTTAGAAATCACTTATGTCTCTAACAGCAACATTTGGGGGATACCAGACAGACAGCTATTAATTACATTACAACTACAAGGCTCACAAATACACAGCTAGTCCTAGTTTGACAGCAGCACAAAGCAAGAGCAATTACATTTAAGATAGAATGTCAAAGAAAGAATAGGGATAAATGATAAACAGTAGCTGCTTTCCATTAAAACACAAATACATACATTTCTTCCCTGTAACGTAAATCTTACCTCAGGCCAAACTGGTGAGCAAGCTTTCTTCTAAAGTTTACCCCAGTTCAATTACAGAAATTGGTGGAGAGGAGCGCAGCAGGTCCCACCCTGCTACACACCTCATGCTGGAGTACCTCCACTGGATTTATACATATGCACCTGCTGCAGATTCTGCATACCACCAATAACCCCACTATCGCAATAAGCATTTTAGAATGCTAAGCACTGTCACAGCTTTCTACTAAAAGACAGAAATGCAGAAGCATCTGGAGATTTTATGTTCAGTCACAACCTTTTCTACTCACTTTTTTATGACTCTTCAGGACTGAGGGTGTCACAAAAGCTTTGTCACAGAGATCACACTTGTATTTCTTATGTCCATCGTGTACAACTTGAATGTGAACATTTAACGTGTCCTTTCTTTTGAAAGTAGCATCACAGTGATCACACTTGAAGGTCCTCTCACCTCATGAAGAGAAAAACAAGGTTTAAAGATACCAGATTTTTGTGGAAATGCACTAATGCTTATTCTTTCAGAAAAACAAATAAAAGCAAGGACAAATGAACAGCTGGGTCCTGAGACAGAAAGAAAAGAAATACCACATCAGGTAAAAATGCCATTGGGAAGTTAAGAAGTAGAAAGTAGTCATCAGAACAATGTAGCCAGAAATGTGAGATTAAACTCCGTAGACAAAGGTGAAATTGCAACCAGTGGAAATGGCTTCCAGTGTTAACAGAGCACAGGTTTTATCAGCACCTCCAGTAACAGACTCTCTTTATGGTAACAAGCAAAAAGATGAAATGGGCTTCAACTTTTGAAACTGAAATGGTAAGAGACATCTTCCTCAGTTTAAAAGAATTCTCAAACCAAGAAATACTTGCTTGGAGTAACCTATCTCATTCACACCAATACAGGCAAACTCGTATGACAAAGATGAAGTAACTTTTAAGTATTATAGCAGTATTACTATTCAAACTGTGGTGATGTGGTTGAAGGTTACGGTAGAGGCCAGGTTAATGTTGCTAATAGTTTTAAAATTCATTTTGTT
>NW_009258887.1:1187234-1233621 GCF_000687185.1 Egretta garzetta
CAGGTATGTGATTCTTCAGAGAAATCATTACAACGAACCTTCTCTTCATCACTACTGTGAATGCAAAAGAGAATATTCTCTTCTATTTGTTAACTCGATTAAAATTACAAGTTAAATATCTGCAACACGGCATTCATCCAGAAAACCACAGTCTAAACTGGAAATCAGGTGCCCATATCCCAGAAAACTTTCTAAGCAGTTATATCACAAAGAAAGATCATCATAATCTAAGGACTATCCTCCACTTCTTATTTTTCAGAAGTCTGATCTACAGCCTCCTGATCCATATGATTAAGATACAGACTTGTATAAGCACAATCTACTTTTTCCAGTAGCATTGATGCACATGTAGAGGTACACTTATTTCCTTGCTATAGCTCATTAAAGGATAAAATCATCCCAGCCTTGGTCCCAGTGCAAAGGCCAACGTGACATGAGTGGACATTTATTTCAGTATGCTGCATATTAAAGTCCATTTGATACTACATGTTGAAGCACCAAAAACCTTCTTATTATATATTATACATGTAATACATCTAAGTTAAGCTTATTGATATAGTGGTGCCTCAAGTACCCACAGACATTCCAAAGCCTAGATAACCTGTTTCTCTCCCCTATAAATCAACCATAACTGCCACCCATCACCCCAAACCTCATTCTCTGTTGGTTTGGAAACAAAATGGTTTTGTCTTGGATGACACAAGAAGAATATGCTAAAAGGTATTAAAACATAAGTTGTCTTATGCTAAAATACTTTCAGTGTAGCTACTCAGAAGAATTTTCAAGGTCAACAGGGATGCAATTTAATATGCTGTTATGTGGAGGTTTAACACTGATACTACTTCTAACTGTTCATTTCAGTCCTTGTCTTGGGAACATGAGACTCCCCTGCTAACAAACTGAAGTCATTAATATTTTTACTGAAGTAACACACAGTCTTCTACTGCTTCAACAAAAGAAAAATATTCACATAATTTCTTTTAAAAATTACTTCTTATAAGAACTTCTAGGCTTCACAGATTTTGGGGGTTTTTTTGGTAGTCATTTGGGTTTTTACATCTCTTAATAACTTAGCTCCAAGTCTGAAAATAAATTGGAAAAAAATGAAGCAATACCAGACATTATTTGCCATGTCTTCTGAAGTAAGAAATATTTGTATGATTTCCATAAATTTACATGATATCACTATGGTTTAAGACACAATTTGACGTTTGTTGAGTTTCAGGAGGATTTTTCTTTTTTCTCCTAAAGTTTTGTTTGCAGTCATGCCTTTCACTTTCAGTACTGCACTTTTATTACAATTTGAGAAGATAAATTACTTTCAAACAACAACAGAAATAATAAGATAGCAAAAGATCAACCAGTTTTCAAATAAAAACCTCTAAAGTCAAGGAATTTCAGAACTAACATATTGTTGAACCATATCTCCTCTGTGTGTACACACTGTAATACTCTTCAACTACATATAGTTGCAATGCCAGCTATGTATTTAGCCAAGTCCCGGCTTCAGTTTAGCAAAATTTTTAAACATGCGAAGTAATGGGAAGCCTAGAATTGGGTATTTTTTCAAATGTTATCCTGGATGAAGGCAAATAATCAGTGTTTCTCCTCAGCTTCCTCAACTAGCAGAAACCCTATATCTTATTACAGAAGAGCTATCAGAACACTGTCTCCACTCACAGTTGGCTCACTGAACAGTCTTCATGTCTTGTTTGTTTTTTTTTTAAGCCATAGATAAAGATACACAAAATCTTAATTAAAAAAATACCATTAATACACAACTATGGAAGTAGTTTCAGAAGGTTCCTCAATGGCATAAAGCAAAAGTCTAAATCACTTGCAACAAGATGCGAGTACTAAAACTCCCTGAGCAGCTCTGTAAATCCTCTTGTAGAAGACTGCAGGAAAAAAACCAGAGCTACACAACCTATTTCATGACACATCACTGCTGTGATGAAGAACAAACAGATTTCATATGGTAAATGTAAGAACATGTCTGTTGTTTAAGAACTATCACTGCAAAACCCAAACTCTTTCCACTGCCATTGGCAGATAAGAGTAATATTAAAGTTACCAAATAAATTTCTAATATTTAGGTATAAGAAAAAGAATTTCCATTACGTATTTTCAGTCAACAGGTTTGCATTGTGCTAGATCAAGAGGTTTGTTACAAAATAAAATAGCAAAAGATATATATACATTTTCTTCAGGCCTGGGCACGCTAGAGAATGGAAGCAAACAAGAAAGTGTATCATTGACTTCAGCTCTTGAAACCACTGAAGGAGGGAAACTTTTTCAGAGTACTTGACATGAAACTACAATAGGATGTATTATGCCAGTGCTACTAAGAGGGCTTTCCCTCAGAAATACACAACATAATGTGAGTGTCTTTCCTAGGACTGGCTTTATTTACTCCACTGATGCACTCTCCTTACAACAAAACAAAATAAGAAAAATCAGGGCTACTCGTGCTTTACTTGAAATAAGCTATCTTCAGTGCCCACTTCTGATAGTCCTTGTAGAAGGAGCTAACTAGTATTTTCCTTACTAACATTCTGCATGTAGATTTTTACTCTGGAAAGCAAATATGTAAAAAGGATGATGTCTTCCTCAACAAAGGCAATCCTGTTCATGCGTGCCTCCACAATCCTAGACAACTGAATGATCCAAGCAAAAATGCTCAGAGTTACTCATTCTTGTTAGCCAGGTCTCTTACAGCCCCATAAGCTAGTATTAGCCAAGTATGAACTACAACACATTTATGTATCATATATCATCCCTAAACACTACAGCTGAGAATAAAGGGTTAGACCCAGCATTGCCAATGACATAATGAGAACACAGTTACTGAAAAGTATTATCAGCTGCATGCCTAAGAGTAAAAGCTTGTCTGACTCTCAGAAGACAAGGTACATTTACACAGCAAGAACCTAGGAGAAAAAAAAAAAAAAAGTTTGGATTTGCTTTTTCTTTTAAATTATTTGTTAGACATACTTCATCTTCAATTTTGAAAGTTTTACCCATGACACCTTTTCTAATTTCAAGACAGGAACACCTGAAAAGTGAGTTTATGAAATACATTTTTTTCACAGAAAATTAAGTTTGTAAAATAAAATTTAAGTTATTCTACATCATTCTGCAGAGTGCCTGCTTCTAAAACAACAAGAGGATACTGAATTTAAAAAAATATATGATGTAGGCTGAACTTCAATTTTTGCTAGAAGTTTCAAGCTTCAGACTTTTTTCTTTCCTACAGGACAGAACAGTAAAGACACCTAAATACATCTAGAGATTCTGGTTTGTTTCTGCCCTTTCTTTACAGAACAGGTATTTTCAATGCTATGAGAGGGACCATCATCCAGCTGTAGCAGGACAGTGGCTATAATTCTGAGTTATTTCAAATATGAGAAACTCATTATCATGGCAGCACAACTTGTCAGTCTGAGTTAGGTCGTGAGGGGAAGAGTTCTACATTTCTTCACTGAGAACACAAGCTCTCCTCAGACAACAGCAGAGCCCTTTGTTTTAATCACAGCCTTGAACTGAAAACTGTTTATTCTTCAGTTCATCCTAGTAACGACTTTCACTTTTCACTTTGCTATTGGTCTGTCAACACTTCTTTTATAGGACTACAGACAAGAGAGGTGCAGTATGACTATAAAAGCTTTGCTTATATTCTGCTGTATTAAGGCCTCCTTGTTAAGTTGGTCAGTTGTTGGGTTTTTTCTCCAAAGTAAGAAAAAAAAAAAAAAAAGGTTTAAAAATGCTCCCTGTGATTAATAAAAATAACAAATATTATTGGTTTAAGGCCTTAAACTCATTTTGGAGACTGTTTTAGCTAAGATGGCAAAGTTACCACCTTCAAACACCTACTCTGTCCCTCAGCAAGACACGCCTCCTTTTGCACCAAGGAAGACTGACTACCCAATGTCTGTGCCACTGCAGTTCACACTATTATATATTTAACTTGCTTAAACAATGGTCATTCAGGAACAGCTAAACTTGCCACAAATCACAAGCCTAACTCAAAGACCTCAAATTTCCTGAGCTCCCATCCTCTTGAAAAAAAAGTCAAACTATGTTTTTAGAGAGACCTTTACCAAGGCCTACAATTCTGCATACTATGAATTACTGCTTTTGAATATCCTGCAAACGCTTGGTTTATTAGAATACGCAGGGTTTTTACTTTCCCCCCCCCATAATTTTTAACATTTAACATCGGAAAAATATTTTACGAAATTCAATGCTTTGTGAAATTGCAGCAGCTTTGAAAGATAATTGTAAAAGAACAAACAAAACATGCTAGTCTAATAATTCATCTAACAGAAACATTGTTATACTGGTATAAAAAAAATAAAGTTTTGTGGTCTTTTTTTAATTATACCAACGTAAATATTCCCCAAATCAAAGCACTGTCTTCTAAGCTATAAGGATTTTAGAACACGAATATTTTCTAAAATCTATATTGCTGACATTCACATGGTTGAATAGTAGTCTAGAGCTCTGTAAATATTAAAGACAGAGAAAATTCCACCAAAAATAAATCTTTACACAGTCAGTTAAAAAAACAGTACAGAATGCCAAGAACAAGTTACTCATGAGGGAAAATGGCCACAGCATTCCTCTGGGCTGCTAATTCTATGCTAGAGGCAGGAAACATTAGCCTGGACTGGCACAGGAGAGAGAATCTCAGTTTCAAGCTCTAAAACAGATTACCTACAAAAGCTGAGTAAGCCACCAAGTTATCTCTACTTCCACTTCTCCTTTCTTAAAATAGAGGTAATGCTATCACACTTAATGCAGAAAAAAATCTCTTGTCATAAGACCTCAGATCATTGCTAGATTTTCTACAGCATATTTGGATTTGCACTTAAGTGCATTTAAAGACAAGGTTTGTATTCAGCTCTGAACTTTCTAACTCCATGGTGTTATCTTAATACTAATTTAATATAGCAAGTTGCGTGTTGGAGCAAGGTGCCATATGTCTGTTTTTCTCAGTCAAATCTGAGAACTGAGGAAGTTCTTTTTCCTCTCTGACTTAGCACTTACTGTTATGGATTAACAGATGTCTTTGTAGAGAGAATGGGGTTCGGAACAAAGCTTTGCATTCCTCACACTGGAACGGTCTCTCTTCAGAATGGGTCTGCAGATGAAAGACAACATGTCAGATGAAAGGATCAGGGAAATCAATCAGCTGTCATTACAGTAATTATAGCTAGCTTTCTAGACTGGATTCAGGAGGGGATATCACAAAAATTTGAAACATCAGGGGATGAAGAATTAAAACAATCATTCTGCCATTATTATCCAGAATCCTGAAAGTCAGACTAGCAGCTACCTAATAAACGTACCTTCCCAGTCTCAGAAGTGTTACATGAGGTGTGCATGTAAACAGAAACAAAAATATAGAATAACCAGGAAAAAAAACTTCAAGCTCAGTTGCATTGATTCATCAGTACTAACACTGGCCTTAAGTACTTACTAATTTGAATAAATACTTTAATTTTAAACATATGTACATAAACCTCTTTTTGTCAGTTAAGTTTGAAGGTAAAACTGATCTGATTATCTCAAGACAGTATCTAAAATTTGCCAAAGAAAATTTCTCAAATCATGAGACTGGTTTTACATATCCTTGTTTCAGCTTCTTGTATAAAAGAAAAAACAAACCCAAAAACTCAGAAGCATCAGTACCAATATTTTTGTTTGTTGTAGAAAAATTTAGCGTAGCTGAGAAACAGCCTCAAAGCCATAAGTAAAATAAAAGGCTAAGCCTGCATGAATCTCTCAAACTGCAGAGCTACTGAAGCAGGTTTATTTTCTGGAGCTTAGGAAACATTCAGCTTCATTCTACTTCTGTAAATTTCAAAGCACTTTCCCTGTCTCCTAGTGTTACTAAGTACTGTCCCACTGTAGACAGTAAATTAATCCTTACAATCTATTACCTACCCAATTTTCTACTATTTTTGCAAAGGAAAGCAAGTTTTTAAAGCATCAGTATCTAAACATTGTATTAGCTCACAAGGAACTTACGTAGAACCTGCAGTGCCAAAAGGAAAAGGGAGGGGATGGACAGTAAGTGTTTTATAATATGCATGAAATTAGGTGAATGAGTTAATTTGATAGACTAAGAGTAAATATTAGCATAGTACATACTTATGTAGTCTATTTCTGCTATTCATAATACCATACGACACTTAGAGCTATCCCTTAAACTATGGAGAAAAAAGGGACTGTGGGGAGTCAGCATAATTATTTAGATGTAGACCGAGGGCCTTGAACCTATATTGATTTTAACACAAATGTCCTCTTACATACACAACAGTACCAAAACATTAGAGCACTTGCAATGGTATACAGAGACTTTGGATTCAAAGTCAATTCCTTGACCCCAGCCTACGTCACTTAAAGCAAAAAGGCAACTGGAGCACCATCAAATGTGTGGAATTCTCACAGGTTACATAAAAATCTGCTGAATGTTTTTGTCCAGCTTCTACAGGTTTACATCACAGTTTGCATTAGTTGACAACCTGCTTGGCAGTCTCAGCAGTCAGGCCAAGGATTGACAGGACATGAAGAGACTGAACTACCTTCTCACCTCAATAGGTGGTTCCTCCAGAACAGGGTTGAGACATATTGATGAGACACTGTGGGGAAGCTCGCAGTGCTGCTGTCTGTGCTGTACCTGTTCTGTGGATAAATAGAAGGGTTCAGTCTCTAGGGCTGTCAATCTGGCACCTTTCACGAGCGCAAAATTCATGTTGTTTATTTAAAAAATGCCCTGTTTTAGAACACTCACCACTTGAGTGATAGTTCTGAAGAGCACAGTGATTTGTACAGAATTCCTTCTTAGCATCTCCTTGACAGTTCTCCTAGTCTTTTGATAAAGATACAAGTATTCACCTGCACATCTTAACTTCACTACAAAGAAAAACATCTGACTAGGTATACCCACATGCAACGTTACACAGATCATCTGCCTCTTTTGTGAAAGGTCCAGAAATAAGCAGGTCTATTACAAAAAGCCATGCAGATCTTAATAAGGAGAGGTATCCCCTCAAACAAGCATATTAGTTCTAATACTGTCCTTTTGTGTCCTACTAATAGGTTCCAGATCAGAGATGGCTTCCATTTAGTCAAAGCAGAGGAGAGCCATACAATCAAAGCAACTAAGGATGGGCTGTTACGGAATATTTCATGGCAGCCTTTTCTACCACAGCATTTGTGGAGGCTGAAACCCAGCCCAAGGCTACTTATTCCCAATTGAGAAACTGAGGGAATACACTCATTTCAATTCATTATGCTCCCCAGGGCCAAATACCCCTGGATTAACCACAAACTCTTTAAAATCCTGTGTCTGCTGACCTATTTCTGCTCACTGTTATATCCTCATGTTTTGTTCTCTGAACTCCTCCTCTATACATAGCAACAAAGGAGCAGATAGAACAAAAACTTGGCTTTCTCCTGCATGGAAGTAATCTGCATTCTATGGCACAGAATATGTACCGTAATCCAATCTAACCCGGATGAGAGATGCCTAGTTTTATCTGTAGCACAATCCAATACTACATTTACCTCTTAATTTCAGATACTTTTCTAGTCATATAGTCCGAGCTTTTTCACGATATCTGAGCTAGTTCCACATCACATAATATTTCCCAGTGCTGACATCTCCAAGCAAGTGACAAAGCAAGCTTGCACAGGCACCTACACAGGGCAGTGTAGTACTTGTATGCAAGAAGCAGCACATGAAAGAGTTACCACAGGAGGACTAACCATGCCCACCTCTCAGATTTCTAGCTATAAGGGCGTAATGAGTGCTAAGTTAGGGTTCACATCACAATGCTCCACTGAACAGAGCAGATAGACAGTGGAGTTGTTAAGAGTGTATCTCACAGTGAAATCTTGTGAAATGTGAGGAATTAATCTCCTCCTACACCTTTGAAATGACCCAACATTCACCCACATGTGAAAGACGTTTACAAGTACATGTTGTGGGAGCCATTTTTATTCTGATACTTCCAACACAAAATCAGGCTAAATAATCTCCATAAAGGAATCGCAGAAACAACAGCAACAAGTTACCATCTAAAACACAAAACAAGAATTCAAAGGCACAAAATGTATATGTAATCCTGTTTCTTATAAATAAATAAGTGTATGTAGCACTGCTGTAAAACCCAAGGAGTTTTTTCAAGTGTGTTGCTATCAAACTTGAAAGCATGCTTTCTGTTAAATGCTGTTGATTTAAGTGTTCTTGACTACTATACCCAACATTCCTATTGAAGGTTTCTAAGCTCCCTGCTACTAGCATAGTAACTGCAGCCTGGAACTCAAAAAAGCACTGTGAAATTATTCAAAGTCCAACTTTTCTTCCTCCAAAAGAAAATGAAACCTAGGAGGACATCTTAAAGGGATACACACCTAAAGAATCATTAAAAACCTGAGCCGAAGAAATATGTAGAAGTATGATACACAATAAAGGTTTATATTTCCACTGTTACTGGATCTGCATTCCTGTGAACAAGCAAAAGAACTATTGTCCTCTTCCCCTAGTAGCAGCGTAGCCCTCCCAGAATCATGGCACTTTAAACTATTTTGGCATCCCAGACTACCACGTCCTTGACTTACACCTTACAACTGGTTTTGTGTATGCACATCCATACTCCCCTCTGTTACCTCTCCTTGTTGACATCGTTTACTCAATGGAGAGAGGCATGTCTAAAAAAAGCAATTCAGGACATCTATCATAGAACCATAGAATGTTTTGGGTTGGAAGGGACCCCTAGAGGCCATCTAGTCCAACCCCCCTGCAGGGAGCAGGGACACCGCTAACCAGATCAGGTTGCTCAGAGCCCCATCCAACCTGGCCTGGAATGTTTCCAGGGATGGGGCCTCCACCACCTCTCTGGCCAACCTGTTCCAGTGTTTCACTACCCTCATTGTAAAGAATTTCTTCCTTATACCCAGTCTAAACTTACTCTGTTTTAGTTTAAATGTCAGTTTCCTGTCTCTCTTGCTCATCTCTTCATTTAGCAAATGAAATTAGAGACCTAAATGTGGATGGGTGAATATTCAGAGTTGTTTGGGTAAACTTGATGTAAACACAGGAATTCATTATAGGACACGGATGATTTACAGCTAGTATTAAGAAATAAGTATTCCAACATGCTTTAAGGAATTCTGTCAAAATTAGTTATTCACAAAGTTTGCCTAACTTGTAATATTTTTCCCATTAAGCAGAATTTCTAATCCTTACTTATGCTAGTGGTGCTGCTGGTTTAAACACAGAACTGGGTCAAAGTGTTTACTCATTCATACTTAATCCTGAAGTCCATTTTCACCCCAAACTCCTTACCAGTCATCAACTACAAGTTAACATAAGGAAACATGTAAAAAGTATTTATTTAAGATACAGAAGTATCTTTCCAGATAGTATTTATACATTTTTTTCCTTAGAATATATTCAATTTGTGAGATTCTACCCCATTTTCATTAATAAAATCTAAAATGTAAGATTACAATTACAGCATATATGGGAGCTAATCTTGTCCTTCAGCAGGCTTCTGCATGCTTTCTGTTTTAGATAGTCATCACCATTTCATCCTACAAGAGGCATTATTACTACTCTTGCATGATTTATGGCTGAAAGTGCAAGAGATGGTGCAAAGATCCTGTGCCAAATTCCCAGATGGCATATAACATGAGCCAAACTGCAAAAAGCTTGTAAGTATGGGTATATCAGTTTCATCAAAAGGGAGAAAGGGAAGGGGTAGTATTTAAAAAAAATAAAGAAAAAGAAAAGAAAAAAGAGCAAAGGGTTCCAAATATTGGGCACAAAACCAGACAGGTAATTTGGTTTGGTTTGGTTTTTTTTTTCCTTTCTTTTTTACAGTGTTGTAATTCTGAAACAGCAGTCATGGATATAGCCTTGCCACTAGAAATGTAACCCCAGGTTAAAAATAATGACAGGCATTACAGAAATCAGGCCAAGTAGATTTGAACTTAGATCAATAGAAGCAGAGCATTCTTTCACGAGCCTATTTTTCAGGTAATGCTTTTTTTGATGTTGTTTTAATGTGTGAACACTACCCCCTGCAAATCCAGTACAGGTTGAAAGCATCTGCTGCTAAGTGCAACAATGACTGCAACAGTACTACACTTAAGTTTTATTCAAATATGGGATTTTTTAAAAAACAAAAAAATTTTAAGATCTTTTAGACGAGTTACATTTTTAACTTGATAACCTAATATTAAAAAACCAACAGCCAAAAAACCAGAAAAATAAAAATGGGGATTTATTTGATGCTTTTAGCCAAGCAACTGTGATTTCCTTCTGCTTATTTAACTTTTTTTTTTTACTAAAATTCATTTAGCATTTTGAGATTTTGTATATAACAAAGAACACTAAAAAAATACATTCTCCAATACTTTAATCCCATGTTTATAAGCATGCCAGAGCTTAATGATGAACCACTTAAAAGAAAAAAAATCTGCAAATCTGAGGCTGGCAGACCTGTAAACAACAACAGCAGAGTGCTTTACCTTCTTGTGATTCTTGTAAACATTTCTGTGGGCAAATCCCTTTCCACAGAGCTTGCATTTATAAGGTTTATCTTCACTGTGTATTATTTTGTGTGCAGTCACTTGATCAAGTCGTTTGAAGGACTTATTGCAAACCTCGCAGGTGTAGGGGCGTTTTTCTGCAGAAAATGAGTGGGGGACATTTAATCTCCTGTTTATACAGGGGGAGAAGATGAAAGGCAGAGACAGTCATCTCCTCAGAGAGATTTTTGCAATTAAGTCAACCCAATTAAGATTAAACCAATTAGAAAGACATCTAATGCCCTTTATGTTAGACAGTTAAGTCACTCCACAAAAGAAGAGCCATGGTGTATCTCAAGAAATTGGCACATTCTTTGCAATAATCATTGCTAAAACTAAATTCTGATTAATTAGCTTAAATCAAAAGAGAATGACTTCAAAGAGGAAAACTCTGTTTCCAGATTACAAATGTGAAAGAGGGCATGACAGTTTAAATGTTTTAAAACTTAATTAACAATATACATATTAGCTTCCAAAACCAAAAGTTCCTATGCAAAAAGCCTTTATGGTTCAACTGGTGACTGCAACTTAACTATATTAAAGCTCATCCAAAAGTGTCAAAGGAAAGCTAGGAGCCTCTGAGATAGAGATTATGTTACAAGAGATGAGCTTTTGGTACGGACTGATACCAAGAAAATGGTTCCATTTCAACAGCCTGTGCAGCTGTAAAAACCTGCATTTTTTTAAATGCTTATGTATTTGACAGAACAGTGTTTGTGTTACGATTGTGTTGGTTGATGTTTCTAATCACTGGTGAAAAACAGAAACACTGGATTGCAGTGATCAGAAATCCTGGCACAGCCAATTTGTGTCATACTGCTAAACCTATGGACAGGCCACTCCCCGCTCACAGTGACCTGTTCCAGCAGAGGACAGGAACAATGCAATATTTGTGTGTGGTCTATGCAATAGTGTGGAGTATGAGCTGCTTTCCTCTGGAAACTGGAAACTATGTGCACATAAGTCCGCTTATTTTTATATATATATATACACACATGAATGTTTCCCTTTTTATCACAGATCTCTTGACAGCATACCCCAGCTCCCATCCTCTTCAACATGAAATTTCAACCACCAGTTCTTCACCTCCTCTATAAGCCAACTAGCAGTCTTCTGCACCATCCCAGCTACCTGACATCATCTACCCCAGCTAGCATGAAAAAATAGCTTGACAAAGCAGCAATAGGAAGAAGACTATAGAATTACACTTGCATTTTTTAAAAGGCTTAGAAAGGATAGCTTAGATGGTTTCCTTGGAACCTGAGATTTGCTTGAACAACTCAGAACAGCACAGAATTCATCAAGCCTTCTATAAGAAACTAATTCAGGTAAAATTCAATACACCTTAAATACGTATACACACACGCACAAATATTTGCATTTTTTTTGTACGTTACCTGAATGAGTTATCATATGGCGTTTTAGCTGGTTAGCCGAAATAAATTTCTTGTCACATTCCTGACACTCAAAGATCTCATGGACCTGCAAAATGAGTGTTTAATGATAATTAAATGCGTGTCTCAAAACAAGATCACACAACTTACATATACAGAAATTCTCCAACAGACTTAAAATTCTTAGCCAGTACTTATACTAATAGTCATGAATGTTCTGTGATTTCCCCCTTGCTAGTCCCTTGATGAACAACAGTATCCCTCAAAAAATAAATATTCATAATTGCAAACAAACAATTATCACTAAAACTGTATTTAGAAACAGAGGTTATGCAAATTTGCAATATCAGATCCATTTAATATATCATTATTATGAAAGCATTAAAAAAACAGATGCAGAATACCTTTTCAGAACATTTCCTTTTGGTCAATAAGACATAAGTAAAAATAACACAGTAACTACTTCATAACCGTTACAAGAGTTCTAAAACACAATTACTATCAAATTCTTTCAGGACTGTTTCTTTTAAAAGCTTTTAGAGGCAAGACAGTGGAGGGGCAGCAGTGTTTCTTAAGCTGTAAATGCAGTAAGCATTAGCAGGATTTTCAACATCACAGCACAAGGACGAAACGTTGGAAAAATAGTAGAGGTAGCTGAGAGCTGCAACTGCTGATACTCAGTAAAAAAAAAATAATCCTGTGTTAATTGATTGTTCTACAAAAATCACAACACATACATAGTTCTCCACCTGTCCAGATTACCATTCACTTTCTGCTCTGCATTACATTTGCCATCAGCAGCCTCCCCTCAACCTATTTCCAGTGCAACTGAACATACATTTCAGCTTTTTGCAACTGCAGCTTTAGACAGCAAAACTTCCGGCCAGAGATCACATTTCATAAAGCTTTTCTGGAGAACTTTGTAAACTTTCTGTAGGAGGATCTAGCAGCTAAAAATAACAAATATCAAAGGTTCAACACAATACTCTAATGAAAAACATTTGCAGACAGCACAGTAAAGAAGCTCAACTAAGACTTCCACTCAAAACAAACCAACCAACCAAAAAGATATTCCCCGTAAGTATTCTGCTTCACCATGATTTTATGCTGCTACTCACAAACTAACTTCAGAGCAAATTAAGTTTTTTAATAAACTAAGAAGTGGTTATGCCATTTCCTACAATCTTTGCAAACGTGCACACTTTGGACAGCGACACGTAACAAAATGCTAAGACAGAATCAGGTGGTAAGTTCAAATGAAGATCATTCATTCTAAACATTCTGTTTACCCAGCTGCATTTCAGATTAATTTCTTTTATATGCACGCACAATCTACTACTCTACCCCTTCCCAAAAGATGTAATTTTTTACTTAGATTGTTCGCTGAAGTTTACGTAATTCTGCAAGCAAGTGCTATCAGAATTACACACACACAATTATTTGACATAACTTGTAAGGTATTCTTAAACATAATATTCAATATATCAAAACCCAGACTGTGCTTTAACACTATGCAAATTTCTGATTTCAACTTCTGAGCATTAATAAACAGTCTCATTGAATACATTTGCTTCAAAACAGGCTTCCATGCATGCGCATTAAAAAGCTACAGCTATCAAATATATATTCTATAGATGATACTCTTTAATCAATTCTTTAGAAAAGAATCAGACTTGTGTGCACATGCATTAAATAGCTGTAGCTATCAAGCATATATTCTAGAGCTGGCACTCTTTAATCAGTTCTTTAGAAAAGTGCACGATTACATGGTAAAACAACAGTAATAAAAGGTAGCAAATAATTTTATGAACCGCGATTTGCAAACAGCTTTTCGTTTTAAGAAAACTTGTCAGGTAACATGCTCTATGAGTACAGAGGCTGTAATACCACAGACAAGTGCTCAGGCAATGATTTATTCATACAACAAAATTAGTCTCACTAGGGGGCTGTAACAGGTATCAACGTAAACCTCTGTTACATTAAATTCAGAACATATTTACAATTTTTTCATAGGTATTTGAAGAGCTACACCTTCAGATAACAACTTGCTACGTGCTGCAAGCATCTGAACAAGATTAATATATGCTCAGATAGATAAATTCCTTCACTTACAGGACTCATGATCTTAAAATTTTCATGATATCTGTTGAAAAGCAAAAGGTCATTCAAAAGAGTTTTGGGGTGAAACTGAGCTAAAACTCTGAAGATACAAGTAATCCATAGTCAGCTTTTCCAGAAACTAATTTGAATTTCAATCTACCACTCCAAAATCTGGATAAGACTCTGTCTGATGGAAGGCAGTGCTTTGAGAGAGCAAGGATAGGAAACTATTGCATCCAACTGAAATTATTAAATGTTACTGACAATTTAAAATTTGGTGTCCCAAATTTGGTTTCTTCTACCTTTCAATAGCTTTCATAGTGATTGTGAAAAACAAAGAATGCACAGTAGAACAAAACACTGCCCAGTGTTGAACAAAAAGGGAGGAAAAAACCCCACGCAGAGATGCTTGGAACTGGCAAGTGAAAAAAGGTGGCAGGGAATCACAGATGATGTTTACAAATGACTCTCCTCACCGTAATTTTGCAGGAAGTCCAGCTCTACAACAAAGAAAGTTAAGGAAGAATCAAGTATTTTTCATAAACAATAAAACACTCTCAGCCTCTTAGAACAAATGATGAGTAGGATCCTTCTTGGTCCTGTCATTTTCTCTCCAGCAGACTGTGCTACAGCATGCCTCTTAATGGAATCTTACAGATTTGTGTAAGAAATCTGCTAAGAAATCCAGAAGGGCAACATCACAAACTAGTCTTACCAGTGAAGCACAATCCCGCGTTTCATATGGGCATTTGTTTTATGACCTTTTCCACAGTCAAAAAAGCTTTACTGCCTTACACTCAGAGGTGTCCTTAATCTTCTTCCTTAACAGAACAACTAGCTACTTTGCCACCAAAAACACCTGCCTACAACAAGAGTCAGTAACTCACCCCACAGCTGTACAACCAGAAAGAGACATACCCCACCCCCCCCATTCTACCTACAAGTACTGAACATGTAGCACTATCAATACTGACTGCATCATCCTGGGGAAAGAAACCAGCAATGCCAGGATTTGTTTGAATTTTTCTTCCCTTTCCACTTACAGAACAGTAGAGCCTCTGTGGAGAGGCCTGACAGCCTGTGCTATTCACATGTACAAACTCACTTTTAAGTTTAAGTTCCTGTGAGCAATTCAAATCCAAAACATGAGATGCCTATATTCAAAGGTACAAAAGCAAGAATCTGCATCAGTGAAGACAACACTCCCCTCGCTTGCTTGCTCACTATTATCATCTTGGAACGACTGAATTTTTTATTTTAATTAAACTTCAGAACTTAGAATATCATTCTGATGGTGTTTCATTGTTCTGCCAGTAGGTATCACAAACCTGCAGAAAAGAGATTTTACAACAAACTTCTTTATTCTATTACCCAGTCTTCTGTAAGCTCCTGTGCAGCATTTCCTGAGTTGTGCTTGCCGGGATTATTTTTTTTAATATTACTTTTATTTATTTATTTATTGTCTTATATTTATTTTTATGTTATATTTATTTTTTATATTACACTTAGCAGCCCAAATCATGGACTACAATAAACATCAGATAGAAGGATGTCACTTTACAATTGGAGGATAAGACAAAAGAGACAGAAGAGGTGGATATACACAGAATGAAAAATAAAAAGATACTGATCACCACAAAAAGCAGTAGTATCCGTGGATCAACATCATAACTGTTATTAAAGTTTTGTAGGCATCATGCAGGAGGAGGCTTGTATTATGGTAAGTAATTCTGGAAATCAAATATAAAATTAAAAATGTAGATGAGACTGTTCTGGATAGAACTGTCATCATTAAGGAAGACAGGTTCAGAATCTGAAATGATTTCCACACTCTGAATGAAGCTCCAAAACACTCAATACTTTGGAAGGAGAAATCAAATGCGCAAATGCTACATGACGACCAACAGTCTACATAGCACCACTAGAGAAAACATTAATGAATTCCAAGCAAAATATGAATGAGATGCTGGAAAGCACTGTCATTCTGAGATACACTAATAGATGTATCTTCTGTATTAATAAACTCGGGACATATAAATGAAAAAGAGAGAATCCACAGGAAGAAAAGCTTGCTAAAAGAAAAAGTAGCTAGGAAAAAACAGATGTACGAAGAAAAGCTGAGATAACTGTGTTTGTACAGCCTAGGAATTGCAAATGGAGTTCATAACAACTTTGCAATAGGCTAATTGTTACAAAGACAACAGTGGTGATTTTTTCTTGGCATTCTCTCTGATAAGACAAAGAGCAATTAACTCAATTTGCAGTAAAGAAGAAGATTTAAGTAGGACACCAGAAAAAACAAACACTGGACTAATGAACACATTCAAAAAAGTTGATGGCACTAAAGCTGAAAGTCAGAATACAAAGAGACATCTAGGGAGGTGGCAGAGTTTTCTTTACTGGAAGTTTTCAGGAGATGAGACAGTACATATGTAGGATGATTTAGGTACATGCTTACTCCACTCTGCAAAATAGAATGAGCTAGAAAACCTCCTGCAGTTCCAGCTCTACAATTCCTTGAATTTATTGAGATGAACTAAACAAAAACAAAAAGCCGTGCCACGAAAAATTAGGATTATACAAGCAACAGTCTGGAAAACAAGAGGGTAAGACTAAGGGACAGAAGATGATGACAGCAAAGTTTAATTGCGCGTGGCTAAAAAAGGGCTTATCTTTAGACATTTAAGGCACAAGCAATCCACAAGACACACAGAGCTAAAAATGGGTTTAAATCAAAGATGACATGAAAGCTACAGATCTGAATGACCATGTATTCAGAGAGTAAACAAATCTCTTTATCTCCCCTACAGCCACCCTCTTTACATTCTTTCTCTGTGTTTGTCAGATTTCTCTCTTTCTGTTATTTGGGCTTATTTTCTGTTATCTCCTATACTTCACCTTTCTATTCTCTACTTTTATTTCTTTACATTGATAGGAAATGGGTAAAAAAAAAAAAAAAAGAAAAAAATCTCTTTTCCTCCCTATTTCACCTATTATTTTCTTACTGTTATTATTGCCTGTCTAAATATTTTTGGCAATGTTGATGATGGATCCCGCCCCACTTCCTACAAAAGCAAAGTAATTAAAACAAACAACAGGCACGAGCCCTACGTGCAATCTCCTTCACTATCTGATGTAGGTACATTAAGCTGAAATACCTATTTTCTGGACACCGTAAAAGAGAAGCCAATTAAGAAGAGGAAATAAATAAATTTTATGCACAAAATCTTCATGGTGATCCTTAGGATGAATAAGTGCTCAATTGACCTACTTGAAAAGCTTGTTAGTATGTGTCATAGTGCCTGCACAGAATTACAACTACTGAAACAAAACAAACATTTTAATGAAATGGACACATTAGCCATATTTCGCATTTTCAGGGCCACCATAAGGTACACTGATGTGTAAAAACTGTCATTACATGTGGCAAGGCATACCACGATTTGGTCTGAGGAGTAGCAAAGTATAGCCCCGTTAGACAAGAAATACAGGGCATAGTAATACAAGCAAGAAGAAAAACAAATTAAAAAGGAGGGGCCCCACCATTTCCTTTGCAACAACATATTTTAATTGATATAATCTATATCCTCAATGGATTCAGGTTATAACCAGGGCATTATTGAAGACTTACAGTTAATCTGATAAACAGTACAATGTAGCTTTTTGTAAGAACAGAATCTCCTGGGTTTTACTGATTTATCAAATTCATCTTGCAGAGACTTCCTTTGGGTATAATGGATTCAGAATCTCATATTCACAGTCCATCTATTTCTATATGAACGCCCTTACTTCCAATAGATGTTTTTCAAACTGTTAACCCCTCCTGTTCCGATTATAAAAGATAAACAAAGACATGAAAAATTTGGTTTTGAGGAAGAATTTTTTTTACTACTACATAACTAAATTACAAATAACACCCTTATGGTGTGTCACAAATAAGAAAGATGGATTGTATTTTGTACAAAAACTGAAGGCTCACGAACCTATTTTATTGTCTGTATGTATCCCATCATTACATAATATACTTGGACATTTAGCTTAGTGTTTAAGAAAGCTGAAGAACAGCAGGCAACTTCGACTTAATGTTGGAATGCATAGAAGATACAAGCACAAACTTCTTGTATTTGGTAAAGGATGCATTAAAACTTTAGGTAGATTTTTAGTTTAACCAATTGTGATTACAAAAATAAATACCCACAATAAAATACATGGGTTTTGTAGCCATGAAAGAGATTACCCAAAGGTTTGCATTACAGCAGCTTTCAAGTGACCTAAGCACCACAGTCTCACATCTTAGTGAAGTCAAAGCCTGCTGTGGGTTAGCCTTTATCTTACTGACCTTTCGATGCTCTTGGAGATTTGCTGCTGAGGAACATTTCTTATTGCACACTGAACACATCAGCTTCTTCCTAGAATTTCCTGAAACAGAAACAAAATACCACCAACACCTTAAAAAGGAAGTGCTAAGAAAGAACCTAAATATTTCCACTGAGTCCGTGACTTTTCACAGGTCATTTGACTGACATAAGATTTTTACATTTGTATCCCATCTTCAAAGTGTTCCATATCAGGAGTTCTCTGTGGGTGTCCAACAAATCAGTTACTGATGGAATGTAAATCAAGAAAACTATAACAATAAAGAAAAAACCCTTCAAATAGATGTTATCACACAGCACCAATCCAATATGAAGGGCACAATTCACAAGAACAACTCGCTTTACAACTGAACAGTTGATTTCTTCCAGAAATCAATACAGGAGTTAGCGCAGCAATGACAAAAAAATCCCAAACTGAAGTCAAAACCACCATTTCCCATTTTTCTTTATTCAGAAAGCATTAAGCATGCTACTATATAAAGTAATACATCATTAATGGTCTTTAACTGAAGACGACAGGGAAATTGTATTAGCACCAGATCATAAATTCAAATCTCATCTAAAATGCAAATTACAAAACAAGCTACAGGTCAGCTACCAGATGTATTTTCCTTCCCTTTTCACAGTCACTTTAAAAAGTGACAGAGCATTTAATTGGGTTTATCTATTATTTACCTTTCAAAATTCATTTTAGTAACCCACAAAGCTATTTTATTACAAGACACAGCCACCACAAATCTAATTCTTTGTTTATAACTACATGCCCATGCAACACATTTCCTAGCTTATGTAAAAAATGTTCATATTACATTGAACGCTAAAAAGAACGGACACAGAATGAAAGAGTAGATGAGTACTGCTTAGTCAAGCACAGAGAAAGTATCATAAACGAACTCATTAGACGCCTTCCAGCTCAATTTTTCATACTCTCAGCATCCTATATCTTTCCTGCTCTTGCTGTCCTAAAGAATTGGATTATGTTGATTCTTCTTACTACAATATGTACCTGCCAATGAACTGGTTCAATACCTAGATTTGTAGTGTAAAAATGTACTTCAGCTCACATATGCATTTGCTGTTATAAAACTTACGGTAAGTATTTATGTATACTGATATACAAATCAATACAGGAATGCACTTAGTACTTCAGCTTACAAGAACATTAATGAGAGCTTTTCAGAGGAGAAAAACGTGATTGTGAATATCTGTTCACAGCTTTACATAACGGGCAACACATATAACAACCCTTTCTACTTTCCCTTGCCTCCAGGTAACACAAAGCAGGAAGGAATTCTAGAAGTGTTCCCCAACAGTAGTGGTTTATTTTCCTTCCTGCACTGACACCAGTTGTGATTTCCATGACTCCCAAGTGGTAAAATAAAAGCTCTGCTCATTGTGCAGGCAGAGCAAAAATATCCCCCAGGCGTCTGCTCTCAGTCATGCCTGGAGGGATCATTCAAGAGAACTGTGGAATTTGTATACCACAACATAACTGACCAAAGTTAAACCTAAACATAGCAAAGCTCATGGATGAGAAAATTTCTTGATTAATACTGAAAAAAAGGAGATAATCTTTTATAAGAAAGGTTACGGAAGGGTTTCTGTACACTGTTAAGTGTTTGGCAGAAGAAAGAGATTTCACGTAATGAAAATCTTACAAAGCATCACAGTGCTGTCATCATCAACTAAAGACTGTTTTCTTTGCACTCTGGTATTCTGCTGTCCCCACACACACTGATCTTCCTTTGACATTGAGAGGGGACATGCAGAGAGCACAGAATGCCAGAACTGAGATCTGCATTGTGGACCTGAGAGCAGTATTTTGCCCTTTCATGAAAACAGAGTGAAGTTTGATTGAAAACTATTGATTCACAGTGCACAGATATAAAAACACTAGGGCCTAAAGGTGGATTGTCTGGTCTGGCTTCCTGCACAAGAGAGGCTATAGAATTTTATGCAATACCCTCAGCAAGCCTAATCGTTTGTGAAGCATGTCTTCCAGAAAGACATCCCATTGTGTCCTGAAAATACCAAAAGATCAAGAACTCACCACTTCCTGTAGCAGTTTGTGCCAGTGGTTGATTTGCCTCACTACTGAAATGTTTTCCTTTACCTATCATTTGCCTAGTTTAAACTTCCCCAGATTCCTATTACATTTTCTGCAGTAGGCTAATGATTCATCTGGTATACAGTAGTTTCTCCCTGAGGGAGGAAGAATAGTTACTCTTGCAATTAGTTACTTAATTTTCTTTTTGATCCAAATGAATCCATTAAAAAAGAAACCAAAGACAACGTTTACTCTGATTTGCAAATTTAAAGCTAGGAACATGTTAGAGGAGGTTTTTTTCCAAAGAAACATTAAACTCTTTCTTACCACTGTGAACGTTTTCTTTATGTTTCTTCAGGGCATCCTTACTCTTGAACCTCTTGCCACAGCTATCTGCCTTGCATACGAATCTGGCATCCCCTCTGCATGCCTCCTTGTGTTGTTCGTAACTATATGGGATAACCAGGAAAAAAACCAAAAAAAACCCAACAACACATAAAGCAGTATCTACAGAAACCAGACACACAGTAAGTACTCTGAGCTTAATGCATGCTGCACTGCAGAGTTCCAAGGCCACCTCATGCATTACTTACAGCAAATAGGAATGAAAGCATTTGACTTCCTTCACTGTTAGGATTCATATAAACTAACAAGCTTGAAAGCTAACATGCAAAGGGAGGCCAGCAATGATATGACAGCAGTCCAGTAACTCAGACACAAAACCTCGATTCTGAGCTGAAGGAAGTATTGCAAACAGAGCACTGAAAACTTCTTGAAGAGTCTCCTGGGATGATATTTTCTGTGCACTGAAGTACACTAAAGAAAAAAAAAAATAAAAAAAATAAGGGGAACATTCTACAACTTACACAAGCTTGCAGTAGCTAAAAACATACACACAACTCTCCAAATCTTTAAGTAGGTGAATAATCCATTTCATATGTGAGGTCACCTGGAATTTAGTGGGACTAATCAAATGCATAGACAGCAAGAGTTGGGATCATACTGCTGTATCCTCACACAGATTAATCTTACTTTGCATGATGTAAATATTTACTTAACTAGCTATACAGCACAAATCCAACTTCCACTATAGACTAGAAGGAACAAGTCTAAGTTCAAGAGAAATTATTTGATTGCCTCCACCAAGTATTTCTCTGCTATATAATTGTATTATTTCCATGAAAGAACACAGAGCTCATATAGACCTGCCAGTTCTAGAAACATTCACATTATTCAGATGTAAGAAAGATCAATTTGTTACAAGAGCACCCCTAAGTGCATTCTAATGAGTCTGTTTCTTTCCAATACAAGAGAGTAAGATTAAATGTACTATCTATAATCACTTAATCATCTAATGTACTATCTGTAATTAAATACATAAGAAGTAGTAATGTATCCATCTAATTGCAAGCAAAAAATATAAATAAAAAATACAAAACCAGTTACACTTTTGTACAGAAGTGTAATTGTAAACTTTAGTGACAAAGCTGCATATTTATGCTGTCAAGGACAGTAAAGATGCGCTCTTAAATCTCACATCTTTCATGTTTCCATTTGTTTTCTTCCCCATCACTCAAATATTTGATTAAGGAAATGTGAAGCATTGTTCCTCCCTTTTTTTTCCTGTCCTTCTAGATCACCATTTACTTTCTTCTAAATCTTTAATTCCGTAACGACACCCACATCTTAAAAATTACATCTCTTAAATTACTAAATAGTCCACTGATGGAGACCGAGGGTTTTGTACCAAACAGCAGTTCTGATTTAATCTACAGTGCATGATTTGAAAACATAGAAAATTAGCAACTTTTTTACGATTCAAATTGATGTTGCCAACAAATACAAGAAATTAACATATTACAAGACTAATGTAAAGGGTAAGGGCACAAATACATAAGCATAAAAATGAAAGCTTAAATTGTGATTAAGCCAAGAGAAATAAGTGACTGAATAAAATTGATTTAAATGATCCCTGAAAAAACACTCCTCTTTCTACTCACTGTCTTTGTAGAGCTTGCTTAACAGGGAATTTCTTTCCACAGTTTCGACACTTAAATTCCTTTTCCTCACTGGGTTTTTGATGCAAAGTCTGAAGATGCTCAGCTAGAATCTCCTGGCTGGCAAAACTAGATTCACAGTTTGGGCATGCATGGTCCTCTTTACAGGTGAGGGGATCTGCAAGATTAGAAGCAAAATCAGTAAAGGAATAGTTTTCAGAGAATATTTTGGTTACATTAAGAGACACTCTCTGCCAGAAAGAGATTATGCAAAATGGCATCACAAAAGACATTGTCTCTCAAAGGATCATAGCCAGCCTGTCCTGAGTGGATTACCATCAGCAGTACTGAAAATGGACGCAAAGTGTTAAACTGGGCATGACTTGGGCTGTTAGCCTAAATTAATCATCCAGGTTGTCTCTACTTTGATAAAGATGCTGAGAATTTACCAGACAGCCATGGTCACCTACCTTTTCTTAGACATCTTACCTTGGGATTGGCTGAACAGCTTTATGGAAAGGTTTATTTCTCTCCCATCTAAGTATGAGGGGAAACTATCCCTCTTAGAGGAAAAACAGCTTTCATAAGACTTTATGTCAGGTGAAATGAACTCTGTCTTTGATTCAAAAATTAATGGTAACTTCTCATGAAATCTAGGCTCAGTAATTCACAGGACTGGCTGCTTCTTATTAGGCCAAAAAAAGAACCTCAACTCAAACCAAAATAAAGAGATAAAAATCATACAAGAGCTCAGAGTAAACCTGGAGAACCTTCCAGTTCCCCAATCCTCTACAGTCAGTGTTTTCTTTCTTCTTTCTTACTACTTCTGAGCTCTCAAGTTATCCTATTTTTTACCTATTGCTCACCTGCAATTTTTTCACCAGTTGGTTGCACTTCTTTATTGTTGCTAGGGTCTTCATCTTCTTGGATAGCAGGTACTACTTCTTCCTCCTCCTCCTCTTCTTCCATGTCACTGTCCAAGTACCCAATCAGAAGTTCTGTGTCTGTTTCAATATCTTCCACAGCCAGATAGAAAATATTTTCCCCTTCCTGTTGCAAACAGTAAGTAGACACAATAAATAATTACGTCAGAAAAAGTAAAATCTAGAGACAAGTATGGGACCCTGAACTAATATTAGCCCTCAGCTATGGAAGGGCTGGCTCCATTCCTCAGGGAGCACAATGCTAGAACAGCCTTTCTGAGATTTCTTTCCTAGTGAGGCTGCATGGATTATGTGCCTTTGTATTCTGGCATTTGGAAATATGCCCCTGCCTCATCTGTGAGGCTTTGCCAATTTGCACTGTAGCCTAGACCAAGGTGAAAGTGATGTTAAAGTCCTCCTCTCCTGCCACACTCTGCCTGACAAGAACTTCAGAGTTCGAAAATGAAACATTCGAGTATTAGAAAAATAACAAAATTTAAATAATCAATACAGCTCTAACTATGTCCCCTGTAGCCTGCATGAATTACAATCCAGTTTTTAGAAGCATGTTCACATTGCATTCTTTTCTCCCTCTTTGTCTCAGATTCCCAGCCTTCATGAACAGGTTTTCATCCCTGGTCAGTTATCTTCACTATCAAGTTAGCAGGCATACTTTAAACCGCTAGATCAAAATCTTCTGATGGTTTAACTCAGTGTAGATATACAAATGCACAGATGCCCAAAGATCCAGCACAGATTCTGCATGAGAGGACAAACTACACGATAGTAAGCTCTAAAACCTTCTCCACAATGAATAAACAAGCTTCCAAATTGATACATAAGCTAACAACTTTGGTTTTTGACAATGTTTATCTAAAGTTACCAAGGTTGGCTGGCACAGTGGGGGGAGCTATAGCAAAACCAGCTGTCTCCTGAACTGATACACAGAGCTGCTTTTTTTTTTTTTTTGCCATATGTGAACCAGCTTCTTTAGGTACTACCCAAAGCACCAAAGGATATTCATATTTTTACAATGAAGACTTCCAAGTTCTATCATAAATCTTAAAGCTTATCTGCTTAACATCCAGAAAAGTTAACTGAAGCTTCTTTACACTACATCTAGCCATATATTTCATAACAAGCTTCATAGCACAAGGACAAGATAATGATTTTTAATTTTTGTAATATACTAAGATTAACTTAAACTGTCAACAGGGATGTAGTATTCCTCCAGTTTTAGCAGGTCTGTTATATATTGCACAAGATATTGTCACACAAGCGTGAAACCTATTTAATTCAATAGACTTGATACAGCTGCTGCAAGGACACACCACTTTTCCGTCCTTATCTCAACAGCAGCATTTGAAAACAAAACAAATTATGCATTTTTTTCAAGATATATTCTGCAGGCCACATATCTATCAGCATGCCACCTTAACTTTTGCATACATCTAAAAACTGCTGTTTTTCATATGCCTCTGTCAAATTGCAGAGACCTTTAATTTACTACAGTCTAAACTCAAATCATGTCCTGAAACTCCCAAAATGAGGAAAAGTAAAAGGTCTTTCTACACTCAGTCTCCACTTAGGATAAAACCACTGGGGTAAAACTCCAATATATCACTGTTTAGGACAACCTTATTCTAAAAGCAAGACAACCTTATAAATGGAAACACATTCCTATTACTCGTTTGCCAAAAAAAAAAAAAAAAAACCACCAAACCCCAAAAAACCAAAACCACCCAACAAAAAAGAGACATGTATCCCAGGAAAAAATAAAATCCAAACTTACTTATTAAAGAATCAAATCACACACCTTTTAATTAGATCATACGTGACATCTCACACCACACAGTAAATCTGGGAGAACAGCAACCAGAACTAATTATTCAGGTTAACCTAGACCAAGCGTATGAATCCCAACAGCCAAGTTCTTATCAATACTGCTGCATCCTCACCATCTCTGCACTTACCTCATGTGCATCTGAGGCTTATTTTATAGCTCTTTGTATCTAAAACCACCCTGGTTCTTTCCCATTTGTGTACTTTTGGTTAGTAAAAAGATTAATAGAATAAGTACTAAGGACTCTCAATGCTTGAGTGATCTCGGTTGCATTTGCATTGAAAAAAAATTAGTTTATGTGCCAAGCTAAACTAAAACACAGCTCAAACTCATTCCTCCTCCAAGGCTAATTTGTTTGGCTTTTCCAGCCAAATAAATACTAATAGTCATGTATTTGGAGTGCTAATTAACCCAGATATACCCACACTGTAGTAGCTCCTCAGGCAGCATTTTCAGTGAAACCAATGGAAATTCTCCAGAACCACTAAGAAATTTAAGTCTCGCAGTCCACAGCAGCACCTGCATGAAGCACATTTATCTGCATGCATGCAGACATACACACAATGAATGTAGTAAAAAAACTTTCAGGCAATTTTAATAATCTTCCCAATGACTAAGAACACACACGCAGTTGTCCTACCTGCCCATCTGCTTAGGCCATGCTGGTTGTTTTGTTGACAACATTCATTTGCAACAGGACACAATGATCCTTGGGAGAAAATTCCAAGTGTTGGTCATGGTGGCATCACAACCTCCCTTCATGCTATTGCTGGCTTATTATTCCACTTTGCTTCTTTCACCCCCTGCCTTGACTGTCATCTTTTAGGTTGTGAGCCACACTGACCTGCCCAGCAAATACAGTTTTCTTGTTCCAACAGCCCTTGCTGTCCCATTTTTGCTCCATTACAGGCACCTCTCCCATTCAGATTCTTTGCTTTTCCATCCAGTTACACACCTTCACGTATGCTTTGTAAGAGGGGAGGCTGACAGGGAACATGGACCAAGAAGCATTGACAGCCTATCCAAAACATTCATCCATATTAATCTGGAAAACTGTCCTGCAATATGTAAATTTATTAAGCAGCCTAACATAGTTTGTGCTTGCTTTCCTTGTGTCTTCTCCTCTCACTCTTGCTTTTCAGAGAGCGCTCTCACATACTAATCTTCCTCTGAAGACATTTGCTATTACTGCACAGAGGTTTTTTACCTCAACAGCGACATCACTGAATTATGCCATACTAACAGACATTTGTGGAATATGACTTTAAACCACTCTATCACCTCACAGTAAATATCCTCCTCCACATTAGTTTTCGCTACTCATTATTCTAACTCACTGCTTTCTAAGCTACAGCAGAACATCTCAGTGTCTGCTTGATAATGAAAAAATATTTGAATTTAAAGCCCTAGCTGGCTGCAATCTGGTTATAAAACAGTTCCGATGTTAACAACAGGATCTGTTTTGCATAGTAGTCTCCAGCAGAGAGTGTTTAATAAAATTACAACTGAAAACCAGATAAACTTATCCATTCCACAAAGGAATATTGAAAATGCAATACTCTACCAGTCTAAAAACTGAAAAAAACCCCAAAACTCTGGTATCTTTGATAGGAGCCATTGCCTTTTGATTATGATAATTAGAATGCCTTTTTGCTAGATATCAGAAGTCATATTTATAAGTAAATAGCTAGCAATAGCCCAGGGCAAAAGAGATTACAATTCACACAGTTTCTGTTAATGCAAAAGTTGTAATTCTAAAGCAGAGGATTAACTCATTCAATTACTACGTGAAGTTAGAGAAGCCTCTAGCAATTCAGCTGTGCAAAAGACTCGGAAAAGCAATTGGTACATACACAGGTACCCTCCAACCTTTCTGCCCTCCTCCAGCAGCTACACAGTGGTACTACCCACCGCACAGCTGTCAGCAATACTTCCTGTGCCTTCCCAAAGACGACCCAAACACCACAGCTGCCCTTCTGGGAGCAAAGGCAGAACTCAGTGCCCAGAATGCTCCAGATAACATCACCAAGAGCTTCCACCAGAACCAGGGTTTTACAAAATATATAGCATTACAGGGAGAAGGGAAAAAACCAAAACAAAAAAACCAAAAAAACCCCACACCACACCAAAAAAACCAAACACCCACAAAACACAAACCCACACCCACACCCCAAAAAGCCAGAAAAACAAACAAACAAAAAAAAAACCCAACACCAAACTTACTTAAAAAAAATCCCATGCCCTCTAAATTGCTTTTTCACCACAGGAAGCATTTTGCACAGTCTAAACATGATCATTGGGTACAATTAAGCTATGATGAGCTAATCATATTTTGCAGTCAACCCAGGATGTGGTTTACTTTATTTGTATACAGGGACATACGCATTCACTTCATCTTCTTTTAAACTGAATACTGAGCATTATGCAGCAAATAGTAAACTGATTATCAATCACTATTTCGGATATGAGATTATAACATTTATCTTTACTAGAGTGAAGCCATCAGGATCAGAAATGTTCTCAGAGTAGACCAAAAAGCTCCTGTTGGAGTATTTGGAGACTGGAAAGAAAACTATTGGGAAAGATAATTACTGGAAATTAGCATTGGTGGGTATAAACAAGGAAATTATTATTTTCTATTCACATTTTTGTTAGTTCATACAAAGTCTCCTAGAAAATTGCAGAGGGGCATCTGTGATACACACAACCAATGTTAAGTTCTTACGCATTCATAGAATAGACTTAGGACAAGCAAGAATTCTACCACCATGGTTTATTTTATTTTCACATTCTATAGGCTGGTATCATTAACCGTAGTCACATAATTTCAAGGAATCAATTTTAGCTTGTGAAATTCACTGCTAAAGATCTACTTTTAAAAGTAAGCAGTAGAACTGAGAGGGAAAAATCAAATACTCGTTTAAAAATTCAGCCAACCCCACAAAAATCTTCATATAATGCAAATGTCTGGAGAAAATTTGTATTTCACAAGGGTAATCAATGTGTTGGTTAGAACACAAAGTCTCTAACCATCTCTAAATACTCTATTTTCTCCTCTTAGTTAGTCAATTAGGTCTTTCTATAACTATGCAGACTTTCTACTTTATTATATGTGTATATATATATGTATATATATTGTATGTAATCATTCGGTTGGTTTAAGATTAAGAATTTTTTTTTTGTTTGATGTCATAATCTGTATTACAAATTCTTCTTTTTTTTAATTACTTTAGTACTTGTTCAGCAATGCAACTTTTTTTTTTTTTTGTAGCCACGTTAACTTGAGTAATGATAATGAAGATAAAACAACTTCACTGCTGTAATTCGTAACTTCTTCCTCTTTGTAAAAGATCATTTTACCATCTTGGTGGCAATCAGGCAACTCTCAATTCAAACTAAAGGGTATCATTAGTGGAAACATTCCACCAATATTTTGCCCACTGATTTCATGAAGCAAAGTGCTACTGCACCAAGTGGCCTTAAATCTGCTTATCATTAAAGGCAAAGATTGTGGAATTAAAATACTGAAGAATTTGTGGGCTGTGTTGTTGGTTCCCAGCCCTCCCCCCTGCCCCCAAAGGAATAGCAGAGCTTTGGGATTTGCAACTCTATCTGCTAAAGTGAGCTCAAACTCTGCAAATACGCACATGCATATTCAGCTTTTTTCAGCACAAGTAGTACCTATTCATGTTATACGCAATTAAATACTTGTACATATATACATATCTACACAGCTTCCAGGTCACTCACACAGAATACAAAAGCTACTTTGGCAACTGATTATTGATGGTACTAAAAAAACCTATGAGATAATTTAGTAAATTTATTTGTTTCACAGGTTTGTCTTCCCTATACTTTCCATCATTTTGTACATGCTGACTGTGTTTATTCTATTTTTCCCTGTATTTTTTCCAAATGTTTTTCTGTGGAAGCTTTCACAGGACTAATATTCTTGCCACTCTCTTTATAAATCATCCTTTAATTCCATGATAATTTTTTAAAAAGGCATGTAAAAAGCACTAAGCACACTCTAAGCAAGGTATAACATTATGCAATACAGCATAACAGTTTCATTCCATTTCTTTATTTAAATAATCATTTTCATTATCAAAAACCCACTACTACACACTCAATAGAAGTTCAGGTCATTTTACTGAGCATTTTATTTAAAATATAATAACGAACATTAATTGTTCACGCTGCTCCCTCTTGTGAGCCTTACTTTGCATTTGCTAACATTGAGTGTAATTTGCTGTCACACTGCCTATGCTCTGATGACATGCTAATCACTGACTAATGCGTAGGACTCCTCATGTATGAGGACCTTCCATATCTGGTCCTATAAGCAGGACAACAAATCTTTTGATAGATCTTGTTATAACCAAGACACAAAGACAGAAGGAAAACGTACAGAAATAATTGTATAGGCAGTGGTCATACTAAATTAACCACCAACTTGTCACAGACATCAGGAAAAGCATAATAAAGCAGTCATTCAGTCAGTGCTGAAAAGAGTTTTTGCTGAATGGATGAATAGTGAACGCTCTTTCTTATCCATTACTCAAAATTCAATTGTAGCCTGGATGTTAAGACTTAAAGAGGTCTGAACCAAAGACCACAACCTAGAGTTGTGGCCCAGAGGAAAAGCAGATGATGAAGCTCTCCACAGTGACCTAAACCAGGAACAGCAACAAGGTCCAAGGAAACAATAACAGCAGCAAAATTACAGCCATGTTCAGCCAGCAATATGTGATGGAATGTCAGACATTCAGTAAAACTAGAGCTTTGGTAAGTCAGAGGCCCAAGTCAAGTCTGGCAGATAACCAGTTAGGGGTTTTTTTTTTTCATTTGGCCTCAAAATAAACTATGCTTTCAAATTCTTTTGTCAAGGATCTGCAGGAAAATCCTAGAAAAAAAAGCCATCTCATTATGAAAAAGCAGAATAATAATTTTAAGAAATTCTGATAAATAATTCTCCCTTTCCTAATATTCTGCAAATTTGGATTACATCAGCAAATAGCTTGGGTTAGCCTGAAACATTTTGGAAAGTATCCATTTTAAGCAAAAAATTTAACACAGCTACAAGAGGGATTGGAAATTATTTTACTGTAAAACTGAGCTGTTGAAAAAAAAAATGCAGACAGTTCATTTCTTCCATAATCTCCAAAAGGACAATAGCTGTAACTAGAAAAAAATATCACTGTCTTTGTTGCATTCTGCAAAGTCACAGAATGCTTCCAAAAATGAGAGATTAAACAGACTAAGACTCTTCAGCTTGAGAAAAGAGCTGTCAAACAAGAGGGAAAGGATATAATAGGGTTCTATAAAATCAAGGATCGCATAGAAAAATGAACATAAAGTAACTATTCATTGTTATACAAGGACTAGGGAATCAAGTGAAATTAAGACGTTTCTAGAAGAAAACCAGAAGCATGTTTCAACATAATGTGTAATTAAAACAGTGGAACTCATTACCACAGAATGTTGCAAATGACAAATATAAAAATGTAAAAATAAGCTGGATAAATTCAGATTCAAAGCCAAGACTAGAAAAAGAAAATTATCTTTTTTCATTAACTTATCCTTAAGCACTGCCTGATCATCCTATCAGATAATTAGATCCTTCAATTCTCTGTTTTCTACTAGAATATTCTAAGCACCACGCTTGCTTTCAAACCTGTCCTGGTTTTATATCAAATTTTAAACTATAAAGCAAATGCATGATTCCGCTTTCTGTACACCTAAGCTCATACCTGACTTTGGCATGAAACACAACTAGGCCTCTAAATCATTAGTCCTGATTCAGCCAGGAACATAGTTAACTAGTTATCTTTTTAATTTCTACAATGACAAGAAAATAACTATATTCAGGCAAAAGCTTACCTTGACTGAATAAGGCTGTAGTGAGAAAATTAAATTTTTACAGTACTGAGTTAACTACTCTGGAAATGATTTTTTTTTTTTTTTTTAAAATGTAAACTGTTCACTTTAAACCAGGAGAATTTGTTCATGTAAGTGATTCAGTGCAATTCCATCACAGCAGATTAAAATAAACCTTTCAAAGAATATCAGATTCTAACTATGGACCTCTTTGGTCTTTCATGCTATCAGTCTAATTTATGGCATTAAAGCACACGAGATCACTTCTAAAAAGAAAGGTAGGAAAAAAAAAGTAGTCAAGACATAAAGACCAAAGAGGAGATCCAATTAGTTAATCAATAACAGGAAGCAAATAGTAGAAATCCACCATATCTACCTGGATGGCTGCCAGGTTCTTCTGTTCCTGTGATGGAGCCTCATGGACAAAACGCAGCCAATTAGAATGGCGTGGATTGCTTGCATCCAGGATATAAAGGACCTCACCTTTACTCCCACGAACCTGAAACAAAAAAAAAAAAAAAAATTAAGCAAAATTGAAATTGTTTACCAAACGCATTTAAACACATAAAACACTAAGGCATGCTTGTGCTCAGCAAGTGAATCTTGCATTCAGTAGGTACTCACAGCTGTGGTGCACATTCACCTTTTTCTATAAGCATATTTATTCACCTCAGAATAAGGAGGCAACTCAAATCCAGCAACTAGTGTCAGCTTCCTGTATTGAGCTCCCCCTCTCTTCTCTTAGCCTTTCCTTTAGTAAACAAGTATTACGACTGACTCCTGGGTCTCCCTAAACTGACAGTATGGTCACTGGTGCTCACGTTCTTTCCTTTCTTTTTGCTCCTTCAAGTCCTCTTGTTCTTTATGATCTTGCCAGAAACCCATATAACCTCAGCCTTACCTGGCAACCATTACAAACAGACTATGTCCATATCTGAATTCAACTTTTCCACTGACTTTGCCGTTTCCCCTCTTCTGTAATCTTACTAGCTGCTCAACCAACTTGCAACCCGAATTACCAGTTCTGTCTCCATTCCTACCTCACTACTCCATCACAGAATCCTCTTTTTGCTTCTTTATCACCAAATATAACTTTTCTTCTTCATACAATTTCCAAATCCAGTAGATATGCTTTCATAACTGTTAAGTCTTACTGCCTCACACTAACCCTAAATATCCCAGAAACTTACAAAACACTTTTTGAAAACCATATTCTTCATTTCCCTTTCAAGTCTTCTGTGGGTTTGGTTTTTTGGTTTTGTGGGGTTTTTCCTTTAGCAAGGGCAAAATTCATCTTACCCTTGGATGGACATCTATCTTCAGATCAAGGACCTATATAGTTGCATTTATTCATTCCATATATACTATTTTACTCGTTCACTTGAACATATTTTATATATGCCTCTCTAAAGGAAATATAAATATGTAGCCTCAGTGAATACCAGTCAGTCTTCAACTATGTTTGGCTGAAATTTTATCAGAATAAGATATTATTTCAGAGAACAGATTAGTATACTATGCAGGTGAAGGGCTGTAAATTATTTAGTAGAGGAAACAAACACATTCAGGTTTTGTCCACTAAGTGAAGAAGCCACATTAAAAAAAGAATTGCATGCACAAGATAAGTCACCTCCATATCAGGAGCTTTTGGCCGTCATTACAGATCCATAGAATTTCTATGACTGTGACAAAATTCCAGCTTATATTGAAAAATTAAAATCATAGAAATAGAAACTTAATATTAACCAAGTCATCCTTCCCCCTTGAAACACAAAGACATACTGCTGAAAAAATACAGCTGCCACTGCCATATAAAAAAAATGGCTTATTTTGTTTTAAATCATAGATCACTTGAATCTCCACTGATACAGAAGATAGAGAGCCATGCAGAAAGGTCATACAGCCACACTATTATTCCATGTGATTTATTTACATAATGAACATATTTTCTTTTTGATCTGTCAACAAGAAGTATCCAGAGCAGGTATTTCTTAAGAGCTAGGGATTTCAGCTATGTAAGATCAAACTTAGATTGTCTTCATGGCTTTGTATTTAAATTGCTCACATTCTTGCTATATTTGTTTCTAATAGATGCAATATCGTATTTCTTCAGTACAACTGCTTAAATTACCTAAACATTTAGGACATCGTTAGAAAGGAAAAACTGTATTCTGCTACAATAATAGCTGGTTGACAGCATGGTGTTCTCACATTAAAACAAAAAACCCTATTGTAGTTCTGCAAACAAGTAAGTCTTCAAAATGTATTATTATTCTTCTAAAGGACAACAGGATATCTTAAGGGCACGTCACGAAAAAGTGCCAGTATTTCAAACTTTACAAGTTGTTTTACTTTCAGACACACAGATTAACCACAGTGAGAAGTGTCAAACCTACATATTTAAATGCACCTGGAAGCAATGTTATCTAACACTAAGCACTGCAATGGGTTTCCCAGAGAGGTTGTATAGTCTCCATCTTCGAAGATGTAGATACCCAAAAGCTGTCCTGGGCAGCTGGCACTAGGTGGCCCTAGGTGTTCAGAAGGGTTGGACCAGATGACCTCCAGAGGTCCCTTCCAACCTCAGCCATCCTGTCATTCTGTGACTATCACCTTGCCTGCTCGTTATTGGAACTGTTGCTTTCATTAGGAACATGAGTAGAATGAGTGCAATCAAACCATAAAAGCAAGCTCCAAATTTACACAAAAAATACATGCTAACAGTGTATTCACCTCCTGAAAAGCCAGCTGCCAAGCAGAAGCACTGCATTGATTATACTGTAACAATCATCCAGTTCTAAATAGGTTATAGACAGAGCTGAACCTCACTTTGAGTGAAAATGTTTAACGTTGCAGATTAGCATCTTTGAGTAATTAAAGTCAAGGTAATGGCTTTGTGATTTAGCTACCAAAGCATGGATTATAAAAGTCCACCATGGGTGGTTGCCATCAGATCTTGACTTGAATCAGAAAGAGAAGCAATCAAGATCCTATTATAAAAACCATACGTTACACTATCTACCTTTTCATCTATTCTTCTTCATTTGCTTGATCCTTAAATTATATAAGAATAATTTATATTCACTTCAATGATACACAATCATCTCAGTTGTGCTTTCTCAGTCTCTAGCAATCCATAAATAGATATCAAACACAAAGAAAAGACAGCACATAAGGAAACTATTGATCAAAGAATACAATAAATCCCTTAAAGAGGTACTATATTTTCTGTTGCTTTTTTCACCTTGTAAAGAAATAATGCTGCACCAAATACACAGATGTGAGGAAGAAAAGTAATGAAAACCAGCCAAAACACTGTACTTAACATGGACTAGGCAGTGATATTTACCACTCCTTTTCTCACTGGCTGCATGAACAGGTGCGTTACCTAAAGGAACAACCAACCTTTGAGTACTATGGCAGTGAATCCCAAACTTAATCAATATGTAAAACAAACAAACAAAAAGACCAGCTCTTGCTTTCCAAATATATTTCTCAAACTCAAAGCCAGTACAAGCTAACCATGGTAGTTAAATGAAATAAACAGCTAGACTCTACATTTTCAGTTTAAAATAAGTGCACCTAAATATTATCTATATTGAATTATTAATGAAGTTTGGAATATGTCCCAAAAGATGCTCCCTCCAATAACGGACCCCTGAAGTCCTCAGTCATCCTTCTGCTTTGTGGCATTATCACCAAACAAGAAAATCAGTTTAATTAGAAGGTGTATCAATAAATACGAGCTAAAATGCTTATACCTGGGTCTGCCTTTAAATCTTTTCTGATATCCAAGGAGACAGGATCAGAGATGGCTGTTGCTGAGACAGATGTTATAAGGTCCTTAAAATAGAGGCAAAAGTTTTTTACAGGGCTGAGGTTCCCTGGTACTTTTATGTAGTATCAATTTCACAATGCTAGTGAACATACTTGTTTTTAAAAATTGTGACATTTGAACCTGTCACCTGTCTACATGAATAATTCCATGTTTGAATGTTATTTTCCCCAGTTTCTATACATTTGGCATTACATGAACCAAGCAAAATCATCTGGTTAGCTTGAGGTGTGTTCCTTAAGATCCTCAAGCTACAGTCGTTAATCCAGAAAGGATTTTAAAAACTATTTTGAAAGGACCTGAACTCAAGTACAAAAGTATTTCTGATTTATTTTCTAAGGCCACCAAACTAAAAATGCTCTTAAGTCATGACACCACTACTAAATGATAAAGGATTCAGTCATCTTAGATCAAAAGACACCTGAAAGGACTGTATGATATGATGATATGGTTAACATGGAGAATCAGTGAAAGAGCTAGAAATAGACCTCAATGATGTTATACTATAATGTTTTGTTTTGTTTGAAAACAGGAAATAGGACCTCATCCTTACTTCCTCTCAATAAAGGGGTAAATCCACAAAAGTTGAGCCTGCCTGCTGTGGTGCAATAGACCATCTTGGTCTAGGACCCATTTATTTCAACCACTGAGACCAAGATGTTCCTGTAGTTTCTGTAACCAATTGAGATAACTTGGAGTTTCTATTACTAGTGAGTGATGTGACCAGACATACAGTCACCTTTGATTTCCCAGGCTAAATAATTAAGTAGCAATTTGTTTCATATTTAAGTATAAGCAGACTTTGGCATGAGCCTAGAACAGGGCTGATTCAAATTCATGCCTGATAACCCGCAGCAAGATACCTTTCCATTTTACTACCACACCCTCAATATTTGGTCACTCAGTACAACCAAACACCTAAAATACGTACACATATCCAAAGCATGCACCAGACATGACCACACCTCAAACTGAGGTGTCTAAGAATTACCTTCTTGAGAATCAACACGAAAGGTGTCACTGAACCGATTTAGTCAAACGTCTTCACAGTAACATGAAATACCTGACATTCACTGTTACGACACAGAGGGTGTTACCTCAAGATCAATCAGGACATCATTGAATTATGCCACATTAACAGGCACCATGTGACTAAATGTGCCCCTAGTCATTGTATAAGTTACCATACGAAACCCTACACAGGCCTAAATAAGGTCTAAGCTGCTTGTAATACCCATCAACAACATGCACTACTCCATCTGCCAGCCTTTTAGGCTGCAATGAAATCATCTCCAGATTTTCAAAATACATCCAAAGTTGTCCTGTATGCTACTTCAAAATGCTCGTGAGTGCAATTGCAAATGCTCTACCATGCACACCTGGCAAGAGAAGAAGAAAAGAAAAAAAACTTCACTGAAAATAAGCAGATGGTTGTCTTTGCTGAAGGCAGTAAACACACTGCCTGCTTTCTGGAAACCATTTTCTAAACATATATAAATCTAAAAATCTATGTTCATTCAAACAATCATGTAAAGAAAAGCACCGCTTTCTGCACTGCATTTTTTTTGATTAGCTGAAAACATGATTTTTATTGTTAATAGTATAAAACAGCTAGATGCAATACTTCCGCATCCTCGGTTTTAGACCTCAGTCACAGAACTCACTGCAGAGTAGAAACTCACCTTTCAACATTGCTGTAGAAAGTATTCTAGCAACACTTGCAAAGGAAACCTGAGGCAGCAACTGTTGATTTGCTTGCTCACTAAGAAGTATGGGGACATAGACAGCATATTACATTTTTCTTCAGCCAAAATATAGAACAACAGTTTTTCATGTTAATGAAGCTCCCGCTGCTGCATGACATTATTTGACCTTGTCAGAGACAGAACGGTTCAGAAAGCTCATTCCTAGACTTCTGCTAATGTTCTGTGGAGTTTTCACAAGCAGGGTTGAACTTCACGTTCACTGGAAGGATACCCAAATCTCCTCAAGCAATTGTGTGTGATCTTCTATTACAAATTCAGGTTAGAATACTAGCACCTCAACCTATCAGCCTGTACTTTCTAACGTTGTAAATAAATCATGTAAATGAAAACATGAGGCTAAATTCTCACTTTCAGGAGTAGGTTCTTCTCATCATCAAAACCAGAAGATCATTAAGGTGCCTGTTCCAAAAGTCACTAAAATTAAAACAAAGTCATAAACTTAACATGAATAAAGATGACTAAATCAAGCATTAAAAGAGTTGATTAATGAAATTTAGCTAAATAAACAAACTGGGAAGAATATTAATAACTACCTTGGACACCTATCTATCCCAGTGGGGATTAATTTCACAAAATTGAAAATCTAAGATGCAAGCTTGGAATTGTGATAGGGCATCAATGTCTGACTGTTATGTGTGGCAGAAGTTACTTTAAATGCAACTTGTATAAAAATGCATCCAGATGCACTTGTCTAAGAAATGAGAAAAACAAAAACATTTCTGAAAATTAAACAAAGATTCACACAAAAACATTAAAAGCAAATAATTTTAAATGTAAATACTATCTGAGGAGTAATGACCACGAAGGTAGTCTTCATACAGAAAAAATAAAGACTCCATTGCTAAGAACTAGGTTTCTAATATTACATTCATCTTGAGAGCAAACACAGGATTCTTCAAATTAAGGTTTATTTTATCATGAAACTCAAGACATAATTCGACTTAATGCCTTGTAAGTAAAAGCCTTCCTATGCCAGAACCACATTTTACAGGCAAGATATCAAAGAAGAAAAAAAAAAAAAAAAAAAAAAAAAAACAAAACCCACCCCACCATTAGCTTAAAGTGCTTGACTTCTCATACCTCAATCCTAAACATTAAAGCTCTGATCTAAAGCTGGTTGCAGCCAATAGCAGATTTTCTATTGCCTTTGATAGTTTTCAGGCAGGCTTATTTAACAGAAAACAATTGTCACTGCAGAAGTGATCAGAGTTATGTAGTAGAAACATAAGTTCATTTCATTTTCTCATATGAATAAGCACGAACATTAGCTTCCATTGAAAGACTTAATTCCAGTATGTTTCTGTTCTTCTCTGTTTTAATATAACAATGAAGAAAACATAATCCTGGCAGATAGACAGAAACCAAACCTGAAATATTTAACATTCAACATTACACAGCATATTATGTGCCATTCAATCCTGACCAACATTTCTTCATGGTATGTCAGAGTAACTGAAGAAGGACTAAGTCTTTCCAGCCCTCCCTGTTCTAACATTTGCCAAAGTCATCACCAAAAGTATATGCTTGCCACAAACCAATAGCAGTGAAATGAACACCACTTTCTTGATTAGGGACGATAAAGAAAATAAACTGAACAGGTATCTTCCCTTTGCAGAGAGACATCTGAGCCTCCAGAGGCAAAAACAACTGTGAACTTTAATACCTAAAGATTATTCTGTTCTTGCCTTAAAGCACTTGCTCTTCCAGCAAATACATGTAATTTAAAATTACTATGCCAAGTATACCAATACAGACCAACAAAGCAGTACTTAATCAAGGTGTTAGTGGGATGCTAAGAATAAGAACAAACCTCTCGATTCATCACCAGCAACTAGCTGCATACTTAACTAGAGCAACATGCAATTCAGTCTGAGAGGTAATGACATGAGGGTTAGGGGATAACAGGGAGGTGGTTCTTTGACAGAAAGAAAGAAAAAGCACAAAGCCATTTGGACATTTTCTTGGCTTTTTATTATTACTCCTAACTATATGGTTACCACAGGTTTGGGTTTTTTCCCTTTCGCATCACTTGTAAGTAAAACATTTCAGCATGTAGCTCTTTACAAAGATAACAGCAAGATCAAGGACGCTTTCCCACTACCACCCCAATCCTCTGGAATCTGTTGAATGAGCAAGTGTAAACTTTTGATTTCTTTAGAACTACACAAGTTACAGGCAGACTAATAGCATTCTGCTATATTTAATTTAAACACAAACTCTAACATCCTCAGAACTTTATTTAACAAAATCACTGGACCCAATAAATTCTTTTGGGTTCCATGTTTTCCCAAAGACCAAAAGAAAACATAACGTATACAATTCTGTCTCAATGTGACGTCTCAAACATGCCAACTCACAATGCTGGTCTCGGAGAAAAAGGAATAGCTTGATCAAAACAGACCACATCACAGACCTCAACTCTGCAGAACTAGAAATGCATGTGGCAAACTTCCTCACAGAAAACTATTCCACAAAATTGAAGCTCAGATCCCAGGCATCACATACCAAGAAAAGAAGTGTTCCATTCATGGTCATTTTTACTTGCCTTACAAAAAGTCTCTACTACTTAGCTTGCTTTCTACAGGTGTCCTCACTGAAAACGCATTTTTTTGACTGCAATCAGACTATGAGGTCAGGCTTTAGTATGCCTTCATCCAACAGTCTTCAAATTAATTATTTTTATTATCTTTGGTACAGCCAACTATGCACAAACTTGGCTAGTTACTGTGACTGCCTCCCACAGTCTCTGGAATAACCATCTACTTGGACCATTCAACTTTTTACTTTCTGCATTCCTGGTCTCTATTTTCAACTTAAGACTACTCTCAGCATGATTTAAAGTGCATTATAAAGCTCACGTTCAGATCAACTACAGTAAACTTGAACAACTTGGGTTCAAACATTCAGGAAGTCATAAAATTTGGTATGCAGGAATCTTTCAAGACTCTCAAAAGTAGGTTACAATAAGATATTATGAAATGGTTTTAGAACAGCTCATAAAAAACTCATTTTCTGATTTGCTGTTGATGGGGTCGTATTAGTGTCATCAGTAAATACATGTATTTGTCTTTTATTTTCTGTCTTACAGAAACAGATAAATCTCATTTAATCATCAGCAATGAGACATCTGGAAAATCATACAGCTTTCCAACAAATTTAAAGACCTTCTCATTGCTATAATCCACCCACCATCCCTTCTGAAAACCTTGTTCTAGCTCAAGTATTTTATCGATTTAAAATAACCTGCAGAAACATCATGAAAAGGCAAGTGAGCCAGGGCACATGAACGTGTACTGTATTCAGCAAACATTTGTATTAGAAGCACATTGTATTGTTTTCTTTTCAGCTGAGATCAAAGAAGATTAAACCAGTTGCTCTGAGTACACAACCAAAGGAGAGAGGGGAACAACTTGTCCACACCTCTTCTCTGGGAAAAGATATTTTGGGCACATCTCTAGATTTAAAGAAAAAAAAAAGGAAAGAAAAGAGGAAGGGGGAAAACAAAGGCACAGGGATACATACACTTGCATTAAGACTCATCTGGGAATATTTTATCACTCACTGTATTTATGTTGAGTTTGGGTATAACGAGATGGGCTTTTAGCATTCTCTCACTCATTGTCCCAGCGTGTAGAATCTATTTATAGCTCTGCTAAGACCATATCAATACTATCCTCTCTTTATAAGCTGCTCAGGGATGTTAATGCTTGAGGGCTTTTGTCAAACATTTATTTTGTAATACATGTGCAGATAGTGCTTTAAGCCACATGTCAAACATAAGCTTTTCTTGTATAGTGCCACCAAACAAAAATAGCAGTCATCTTTCCACCTCTAACCACAGAAAGGTGAAAAAGTAGGAAATTAGTCCCCTTCTCAGTGTAAAACAGGACTAAATATGCATTCAATACAAACTGTTTGGCTGGGGAAAAAAATAAAAAAGGAAAGGAAAGGAATTCTGCTCAAAGAAGTAGAGCAGAAAAGATAGATAACAAAGACAGACCAGAAGCACCAAAAAGCAGGTGTTTGTAACAAGTTGGAAATGTTGTTATTGCAAGCGTTTTTCAGGAAGTATAATCTCAACTGGTAAACTCAGATTTTTTGCTACAGGCAAACACAGCTATGACAGGAACTAGAATGGGTTAAGGATGTAATTACAAGACTTAGTGTATAAAGTACTGTTGATGCTAAACCCATAGAAGTTTAGAAGAGCCCTAAAACACATTATGCCTTCATCTGCCCACAGCACCAGGTTTTTATTTTGCTAAAGATCTCACAACTACCCATTGTGTTACAAAGTTGCTAAAATTTAAAAACTTCACTTATCATACAATTGCCAAACCCTACCACAAGTGTCACAGCAGGAAATGTTTTATATTACAGTTGGAGGAAGCTAGGAGCTGGCACCTGTTGATCAGCATAAATCAGTATCTTACAATCATCTTCCCAAATTCAAATTACTTTTTTATTTTCACATTTTCCAATAATTTTTCACGATGTTATATTTTTATGTTTTGCTTGACTTGCTATTTCTCACACTTCATTGATTAGAAATTATCATTCGTTATTTCTTCATCATTTTAAAGAAGTCAATCCCCCTCCGTCCAAAAAGCATATTTTAAAAAGCATCAATAAGAACAAAATCTCACTACAGTATCTTTAAGCTGGAGAAGGATTTGTTACAGTAAACACTTAATTCTGAGAACACTTTTGCTAGGTGTGATGGTGTCTCTCTAGACTACTCACTTCCCACATGAGCCTGCAGTCTGTGTTCTCATCCAGTTCCTGTGGCATTCGCTTCTCCCCTGCAAAGGGGCCAAATTTTTCACCCTAAGGAATAATTATAAAAGAAAAAAAATCAGTGGGGAAAAAAAAAAAAGGCAAGTGAATTACCAAACTCCGGCAGAGGTATCATTTTTAGCTTCAAATGGAAAAGGACAGTTTTCCTTTGTCATCCTACTTAGGCTAAGAAGGTGAACATCCTTGAAGGTTCAACTTTGAGCTCATTCCCATTCTTTTCATAGCTTGAAGAATCTCTTAAAACCATACCTTTCCTCTACATGCTCATTTCCCCTTCGGGAAACACTGTTTTTATTTATTTTAAATAAGGCTGAAATTTACAAGTCAGACTTCTTACATTTCTTGTGTAAGATTTTCAGGAAGCACCTTGCAGTAGACATCCAGCTAAAAATGTAAAGTATTTGGCAAGCACAAAGTTTACATTAGATTTATTTGCAAGATTATTTGCAACACTATTTGAAGTGCCACAAATCAAAACACCGAATAACTGAGCTTTGGATCATATAAAGAGATTTGTTTAAAAACACAGGGAGTATGCACATGTCTATGAATTAATTCAAGCCTTCATAAACAAAATTAAAACATTATACCACCTGCTAGTCATAACACATGCTGTGAAAGCATCCATTGATATGTTCTTCTAAAAGTTTGGGGTATCAGTGTTTTTTTCCTTCACAGACATCACACTAGCAGCAGGGTAAATTATTTAAATAGGACTTTCTTACACAGGCATAACTTGCCCCCATCTTCTCCTTATTTGCAGTGACAAGCCCTACAAAATGGAATGCAGACTGCATTTCCTTTTTGCAGCATTCAGATCAAAAAGCTCTATACACTTTATGCATTAGAGATTATAACTATATAATGAAAAGCAACTTCTGTGTTTCTTTAAAAATAATGGTATTTTGGCTAATAAAAGTATCGATCTTGCCCACATGTCCCTTCCCCCAGGCACATTCCACAATCCTGCTACATGTTTTCCCTCTTGCCTAGTTTTTACGGACTGTCCACAGGTAGAGTGCAGAGGAAGAAGTGGAATGGACAACTTCCAGGATCATTCCTCTTAGAAATAACCAGGCAAATAAAAAAAATCGTGGTATTTAAAAAGAAACCTGAAGAGGTAATAAACAAAGGAAAATAAAATTGGCATTGCATAACAAGGCAACAGAATTGAGCAGCAATATTTTAAAATGTGCACAATCAAGATTTCGTTAGGAAGAACAGCAAAGCAGAAAGTAAAAAGACAAGAACAGCAGAAAATAACTGGAGCCCAGAGCGTAACTGAGACACAAATATGGTCAGTGATCACAAAAACTGGCACTATGGGGCTTCATCCTCACTTCTCACTGATCTCCATACTACCCTTCATCATTTTACTAATCAAAGGAGGTCAGGGTTTCTCCCCTACCGGCTTTACAAATCCTGGGATTTAATACCCAAACTGAAATTTCCGTCTTCTTTTACCTTCATCAGCAATGAAGGTGAAAAAAGGTCAATGCTGTTATACATATGCAGCCATCAACGTTCTCGGCTTACGCCGAGTGCCACCCCAGCAAACATACTGCTGTCTAATAGGGGCCATGCAGGTACCACGTGGGAGGCCATTTTCTTAGATTGCATTGTTTGCTTAGATTGAGGAGTAAGAAGAATCAAGATGGCGGCAGAGGAAATCTGCTCTGGAAACATGACGGTCCTCTCTAGCTCAGTAGCAATAAGGTAGGCCCTTTCTGGAGCAGACGCCTCCTGCCAGGCTGAACTGGCTTTTCCCATTCACTTACAAAGCAAAAAGTAGTTTTGGTACAACATGGAAAGCAGCTCGCTACGATTGCTGAGCTCTGAGAGAGGGCATAATTATATCTGCAGAATCTCTCATTAGTCATAGCAATTATCAAGATGAAAAGAAGCTTATTGGACTATAATCTAGATTCGTTCTATAAAAAGGTAAAAACCTGCATAAATTTAAAATGAAAATTATTTGAAGACATAATGAATAAGGAACCTGAAAAAGCTAGATTCCCATATTCACTTCAGTGGCAGAATAACACTTTTGAAGAGGGCATAAAGAGATTAATTTCTTCCTTAACCACTTTAGAGGCTTCCACAACCCTCACCTCAATAATGCTTTCATCCTCGCAATCCAAAGGATCCCTAGATATCTTAAAAAGCACCTACAGGGTTAATTTTACCCGTCACTGAAGCACACCTTAACACTGCATACCAACTCAAAACAAGAAACACCGTATATCTTTCTTACCTCAGTTACTCCAAACCAATAAACCTCTACTGCAATATGTTTAAGACCTTCTAGAAGCTCAAAACGATAGCAAAAGCAAAAGGCAAGATGTCCACCTCTAAATGTAAAGTAGATGTAACATGCACAGGTGATTCAGATTTCTAAGCACTTTTTATGGCTTCTCAAATTTGGAGAGAAAGCAGAAATTAGAGACAGCTGAACCTGATGTCTTGGAACACAAAGGTCCATGGGGATAAGTGTAATTATTCATTTAGCCTTTCAGAGCATTTTCTTCATATATATACACATGCATATTTACTAGTTCTAGTTGATAAACATGCTGTCATACACCAATATATATTGATAAAAAACGCACTAAGACTTCAAATTCCTCTCTGATCAATACAAATGAGGCATACAATACAGTATAAAGTCAACCACAGAAATGATTCAAGATATGAAAGGCACATCATTCAAATGTCAGAAAAGCTATTTTCAACAGTTGCTTCTTCCAGTCACAGCAAAACACTGAGAAATATTAGAAAAGCTATTTTCAACAGTTGCTTTCAAGAAAGCAGAAGTGACTAATCTTCTTCCAGTCACAGCAAAACACTGAGAAATATAGCAGCTCTCTAATGATTATACCAAAGGCCTTATGATACTGTAACCAAAGGCCACCTATGGGAAAAAAAGAAATTACAAGAGAATGACAGCTTTGTTACAGTAACAAAACAAAAAGTTTCCACCCTTTATGATTACAGACAAAAGTTCGAAAGCACAGCCTGAAGGTGCAAAAGCAGATGGCAGACAACAGCAGTTCAAAATGTATTATTACTAAAACTTTGCTAATAGCAGAATTTTCAGAGGCCTACTTCATGATTACTTAGCACTTGGAGAGTTGGTACTGCAGTTTCTGGTAAGATCATCTGAAATGTGTTTTACTTTCAGTTAAGACAACTGCAGTTGTATGATAGCCATAGAGAGAAAATCGTGTAGTATTTGCTACTCAGGAACGTAAGATCTCACTTCACAATTAAGTGTCAAATTCAACACCTCCTCCCAGTCCCAAAGCTCCAAGGAATTAATTTAATAGCTATTAGCTACCCTGTATCATAGCCATGAAGTATAGTACTGCTGCCTCATTACTGGACATGTTGAGAGAGCTTCAGCTGTGATTTTCTTTCCATGGAAAAGCGTAACACACAGACTGGCTACACCCAACATATCACCTGTGTTACTTACACACCCACCCTTCTCTGAACAGCTGTGGCAACACATAGTGCTTAGGTCTCCAACCATTTTTAGGAATGCCTTTTTCAACCACTGCCCACAGCGCAACTCAAGAGCTGGTTCCTCAACCTGTCAAAGAGCAAGGTCTGCCTGTCAAACACCTACTTCTGATCAGGGCTTTGCATACCACAACTGTCTGCGCTGCCAGCACAGAGGATTCACTGACGAACAAAGGACAAGCCTGTTACACAGACTGTCACCAGACATTCCTAAAACAAACAGATCTTGCTGCAACTGCCTCTGCCTTTATCTTCTGCACTCCACATGCAATACATGTCACACTTGCAACATTCCTGTTTTGCTAGGATGTCCTGAATGATGCGGTCACACTGACAGAGCTGCGCAGGCAAGAGCTCTGATAGTGTATACTTTGCCTGCATGAACAGAGTTCAAAAGCAACGTGGAGTAATTCAGTCCAAAAAATGCCCTATTTTTCCTAACACGCAGCTCTAAGTTCAATTGACAACAGTGTAAAGGAAGGGGGCTCAGACCCTGTGCTTTGAACTGACATTCAGAATTGATATTAACACGTGGATGATGATTTCCACAAGCTTTGCTCTAGAGCTCACTGTTTCAGAATCCAGGGATTAATACATGCTAGCAGCGTACAACCTTCCTTGCTGTGTGAACTCCTAAAGTTTTCAAATGAAAGTTCAGAACCTCAGCAGAAAAAATTTAAGCCAAGTGACATAAAATTGTTCCCCTTCTACCCCCCATTAACACTCAGGGACACCTTAAAAACAAGAGACCCCCCTACCCCATGGTGTTTAAGTCTTGTTGATGAAACCTCTTAAAAATTAGACAGCCCTCCCAACCCACTCAGAGCCAAAACCAGGATGAAGATGGAAAGCAAAACGTACAAAAGACTTGAAGCATATACTAATGCAGGGTTCATAACTTTAGGTATGCCTTTATCTGTTCAAACAAGTCACCTGGGTAGTTCTAATTGGGATTTCAGATAACCAAGAGACTTTCAATTCAGTGAGGAGGTTTCAAGGGACATGACCTGGTTGGGGTATGAGAGACCTGCAGTTCAGCTGAATCACGTCTTTCACAGGCCCGGCTTTATCATCCCGAAACGATGAATTAAACCACCCATCCCACCGAGCTCTAAGAGCAGGGAGGCGGCGGGAGGCTGGGGGCGGCGGGCGGGTACCTCCACCTCAGAGGCGCGCCGCGCTCGGAAGCCAGGCGGTAATCCAGGAGGCAGTCCCGTCCGGCGCGGCTCTGCCCTCAGAACGGTGCCAGAAACACCCAAGTGAAAAGAAACGGGGGAAACGAAAACCCACAGAGAAAGCCCG